>NW_027038572.1:5000-33103 GCF_034236695.1 Oncorhynchus nerka
ATACTATAGAGTAGTAGACTATATACTATACAGAGTAGTAGACTATATACTATATAGAGTAGTAGACTATATATCACAGCTATATACTATATAGGTAGTAGACTATACTATATATCACAGTAAAATACTATATAGAGTAGTAGACTATATACTCTATAGAGTAGTAGACTATGTATCACAGCTATATACTATACAGAGTAGTAGACTATATACCAACAGATATATACTATATAGAGTAGTAGACCATATACTATATAGAGTAGTAGACTATACCACAGCTATATACAATATAGAGTAGTAGACTATATATCACAGCTATATACTATATAGAGTAGTAGACTATATACTATATAGAGTAGTAGACTATACCACAGCTATATATAATATATAGTAGACTATATATCACAGCTATATACTATATAGAGTAGTAGACTATATACTATATAGAGTAGTAGACTATACCACAGCTATATACTATATAGAGTAGTAGACTATATACCACAGCTATATACTATATAGAGTAGTAGACTATATACTATATAGAGTAGTAGACTATACCACAGCTATATACAATATAGAGTAGTAGACTATATATCACAGCTATATACTATATAGAGTAGTAGACTATATACTATATATATAGAAGTAGTAGATATATACCACAGCTATATACTATATAGAATATAGATTTATAGATTTAACAGCCAATAGGCATCTTGTGTGACCCGCCCTGGTTGATATTGACCTGTGATTGGAGCAGAGTGACTGGTCTCCATTCTTCTCCGACCAAGAGGAGAGGTACAGTTGTCCCGTAGTGCTTTCAGTTTGGCTAGACCTCTGCTGATTGGTTGTAGTAAGTGGTCTCCTGGTGATGAGAGAAAGTAAAACACATTAGAAGAAGTAATGAGACTTGGCTGACGTATTCACCCAAATCCCGTTGACATTGAGCGTCTGTAGAGATTCAGCTCAGTCAGCAAAGAAGCTGGAACCTACAGAAACAACAAGATAGTGCTCACTTCAATGAGGAAAGACATCCACTTGGATGACAGTGGACATACTATCCCCATTCAAATTTACAGGGAGTGTATCAGTCTGGGGAAACTGACGTTGGCTTAACATAGACGCAGCCTCGTTCTTCACTGAGCTGTTTTCCTGCAGTTGTAAAGCGGATCTGTCATCCCCATTATGAAGACCTGGGGGTACCATTGTAACAGTTAAACTGTACGTGGTAGAACAGGTTTGACATGGTACTAACCCTGCAATATGTGGATGTCACAATTACATATAATTACTGTAGTCCTATCTGACAGACTGTGAAAAGAGCACAGTTGTTTGCAGCTGACAAGATAATGAAATCGTAAAAATGGGCAGACGTAAAAAAACAAAACTCAGAGTTCTTTCAAGACATCTGTTTTTGTGCTTTTATATAGACTGTCAGTTAACACAAAGAGCCTGACACACACACACACACACACACACGCACACACGCACACGCGCGCATTCTTACCACACGCGCGCACGCACGCACGCACGCACACGCACACACACACACGCACACGCACGCATTTTCACGCACGTACGTACGCACGTTACACCACACACACACGCATTTCGCACGCACACACGCACACGCACGCACACGCACACACACACACACACACACACACGCACACACATCACTAATCACTAGTAGCATTTTAGACATCAAGGGATGAGAAGAAATGTCAGTCTCCCTGAAACCAGAACCATCCCATCAACACAAGCTGATGTTCATTTGAATAATTATGTTGGGGTTCTAAGCATTTGAGCCTGAGTATTCCAAGCGTGGATTGCTTCCTTGTGTCTCTTGGGTTTAGGGACATATATTTGGGTAGTCTTTAAGCATGGATTGCTTCCCTTCAATCTCGTGGGGTTTGGGCCATAGGTTTGGGCCCTCTCAGCTTGGATTGGCTCCTTGTGTCTCTTGGGGTTAGGCCATAGGTTTGGGCCCTCTGAGCTGGATTGGTCTTTATCTCTTGGGGTTTGAGGCCATAGGTTTGGCCATAGGTTTGAGCCATAGGTTTGGGCCCTCTGAGCTTGGATTGGTCTTTTGTATCGCTTGGGGTTTGGGCCCATAGGTTTGGGCCATAGGTTTGGGCCCTCTGAGCTTGGATTGCTAGTGATCTCTGTGATAACCACATGGAGGAGTTGGGGGATCTGAGCCTTTGTAAGATTTGGTTTTCTCCTTCTGTGTGGTCTGTATCTACTTTCAGTCTCTGAGGAGTGTTCTGTTCTGTCTGTCTGAGTTAAATGAGACCTAATGGTCCCTGTCCTAAGAGCTCTGGGGCTTCAGTGGAATTATGACTGGCCACATTTTCCCCAAAATCCAACACCGCCAGGCACTGTGTATCGCCTGAGGTAAAAGAGAAGGGCAGCTATACAGAGTGTTTTTGCTACTCAGGACTGTGACGAGACAGCAATCTCCGTTTAAAACTCCATCATGAACTCACACACACACACACTGGCTCCAGAATCCAATAGCAGGGTACTTAAAGACCATGCTAACAGGATCTCTACTAATCCAATAGCAGGGTGCTTAAAGACCATGCTAACAGGGATCTCTACTAATCCAATAGCAGGGTACTGAAAGACCGTGCTAACAGGGATCTCTACTAATCCAATAGCAGGGTACTGAAAGACCATGCTAACAGGAGCTCTACTAATCCAATAGCAGGGTACTTAAAGACCATGCTAACAGGATCTCTACTAATCCAATAGCAGGGTACTTAAAAACCATGCTAACAGGATCTCTACGACAGTAATCAGCTCTCCTCAGACTAGTGGGGAAATCGAAACCCAGGACTGTGTCTAAAATGATACCCTATAGGCCCTGGTCCAAAGTTGTGCACTATATAGGGAATGGGGTGCCGATCCAAGATGGCGTAGCAGTGAAGACGTGTTTTATTCGTGTCTCGTATTTTTCCTATTTATATTTCAACTTTATTTAATCTCCTTTCGATTTTTAATTGATTATACCTTCCGGTAACCTGCCTCACGCAATGTGATACGGTATCGCTCTTATTTTTAAAAAAATTAACTTTAGAACACATTCTAGAACCTCCAGAAGCTAACCAGCTAACCAGCTAACCAGCTAATTAGCTAACCATCTAACCAGCTAACCAGCTAATTAGCTAACCAGCTAACCAGCTAACCAGCTAATTAGCTACAAGCTATTCATTAGTCATTGTTTAGCCACTGCTAGCGGCTTTTACCTTCTGCACAAATACCAGCCCTGTTTTTAGCCTGGATAATACTACAGTCTACCAGTATCGGACTCTCTCCATAACAATGCTGGATTCCTGCCGAATCCACTACTTCTGATCTTCACGGCTAGCTACGCAGCTAGCTAGCTCACAGCTTGCAGCTATCTAGCTCACAGCTAGCTTGCAGGTAGTTAGCTAGCTTTACAGCTTGCAGCTATCTAGCTCACAGCTAGTTTGCACTCACTGTGGCACCCAGTACCGAAGCTATCCCCAAGGCCCACCTCCGGCCTACTCAGCTGTTCACCCGAACCCCACTCATACACGCTGGAACCCAATACTCCACCGGATCCTTGCTGTCAACTCTGACCTTGGCACGTTCACTGCTGCTACCGATTGTGGCTATAGTGGCTAACGCCACTGCCACGGCTAAGCACCAGTTAGCCGTGAGCCAGGCGCATCTCCCGGCTAGCAAACTAAATTCTACAATACCACCTCTTTCGCCATCTGGCTTGGATTCTCTGTCGACACGGGCGCACCGCCGCACCACCACGACTGGTCTGCCGACAAATACTCCATCCGCTGTGCCTTCATCCGGCCTCCGTCGGAGGCTACTAACTTTAAATGCTGTGTAGCCCGAGGCTAGCGTAGTGGCGGCTCCCCTGTTCCATCTACTGCCCTCTGGACAGTATGATCACTTGGCCACATAGCTGATGCCTGCTGGACTGCCTATTAATCCCTCTTTGCCTAGTCATCGCCATTTTACCTGCTGTTGTTGTGTTAGCTGATTAGCTGTTGTTGTCTCACCTGTTGTTTTTAGCTCTCCCAATCAACACCTGCGATTACTGCCAACCCTGGGATGTCCTTGCCGTGTCTGAGTCCTGGCTTAGGAAGGTCACCAAAAATTCTGAGATTTCCATATCCAACTATAACATTCTCCGTCAAGATAGAACTGCAAAAGGCGGAGTTGCAGTCTACTGTAGAGATAGCCTGCAAAGTAATATCATACTTTCCAGGTCCATACCCAAACAGTTCGAACTACTAATTTTAAAAATTACTCTCTCCAGAAATAAGTCTCTCACTGTTGCCGCCTGCCACCGGCCCCCAGCTCCCAGCTGTGCCCTGGACACCATTTGTGAATTGATCGCCCCCATCTAGATTCAGAGTTTGTTCTGTTAGGTGACCTAAACTGGGATATGCCCGCAGTCCTACAATCTAAGCTAGATGCCCCTCAATCTCACACAAATCATCAAGGAACCCACCAGGTACAACCTAAATCTGTAAACAATGGGACCCTCATAGACATTATTCTGACCAACTGGCCCTCCAAATACACCTCCGCTGTCTTCAATCAGGATCTCAGTGATCACTGCCTCATTGCCTGTATCCTTTACAGGTCCGCAGTCAAACGACCACCCCTCATCACTGTCAAACGCTCCCTAAAACACTTCTGCAAGCAGGCCTTCTAAGTGACCTGGCCCGGGTATCCTGGAAGGATATTGACCTCATCCCGTTAGTTGAGGATGCCTGGTCATTCTTTAAAAGTAACTTCCTCACCATCTTAGATAAGCATGCTCCGTTCAAAAATGCAGAAGTAAAAGATATAGCCCTTGGTTCACTCCAGACCTGACTGCCCCTCGACCAGCATAAAAACTGTGGCGGACTGCAATGCGTCGAATAGTCCCCGCGATATGCAACTGTTCAGGCAAGTCAGGAACCAATACACGCAGTCAGTCAGGAAAGCAAAGGCCAGCTTTTCAAGCAGAAATTTGCATCCTGTAGCTAACTCAAAAGTTATGGGACACTGTAAAGTCCATGGAGAACAAGAGCACCTCCTTCCAGCTGCCCACTGCACTGAGGCTAGGTAACACGGTCACCACTGATAAATCCATGATAATCGATAACTTCAACAAGCATTTCTCAACGGCTGGTCAAGCCTTCCTCCTGGCTACTCCAACCTCGGCCAACAGCTCCGCCCCCGCAGCTACTCGCTCAAGCCTCCCCAGCTTCTCCTTTACCCAAATCCAGATAGCAGATGTTCTGAAAGAGCTGCAAAACCTGGACCCATACAAATTAGCTGGTCTTGACAATCTGGACCCTCTATTTCTGAAACTATCTGCCGCCATTGTCGCAACCCCTATTACCAGCCTGTTCAACCTCTCTTCATATCGTCTGAGATCCCCAAGGACTGGAAAGCTGCCGCAGTCATCCCCTGTTCAAAGGGGGAGACAACCTGGACCCAAACTGCTACAGACCAACGTATATCCATCCTGCCCTGCCTATCTAAGGTCTTCGAAAGCCTAGTCAAAAACAGATCACTGACCATCTCGAATCCCACCGTACCTTCTCCGCTGTGCAATCTGGTTTCCGAGCCGGTCACGGGTGCACCTCAGCCTCGCCCAAGGTACTAAACGATATCATAACCGCCATCGATAAAAGACAGTACTGTGCAGCCGTCTTCATCGACCTGGCCAAGGCTTTCAACTCTGTCAATCACCATATTCTTATCGGCAGACTCAGTAGCCTCGGTTTTTCTAATGACTGCCTTGCCTGGTTCACCAACTACTTTGCAGACAGAGTTCAGTGTGTCAAATCGGAGGGCATGTTGTCCGGTCCTCTGGCAGTCTCTATGGGGGTGCCACAGGGTTCAATTCTCGGGCCTCTGTATATATAAATGATGTTGCTCTTGCTGTGGGCGATTCCCTGATCCACCTCTACGCAGACGACACCATTCTGTATACTTCTGGCCCTTCCTTGGACACTGTGCTATCTAACCTCCAAACGAGCTTCAATGCCATACAACACTCCTTCCGTGTCCTCCAACTGCTCTTAAACGCTAGTAAAACCAAATGCATGCTTTTCAACCGTTCGCTGCCTGCACCCGCACGCCCGACTAGCATCGCCACCCTGGATGGTTCCGACCTAGAATATGTGGACATCTATAAGTACCTAGGTGTCTGGCTAGACTGTAAACTCTCCTTCCAGACTCATATCAAACATCTCCAATCTAAAATCAAATCTAGAGTCGGCTTTCTATTCCGCAACAAAGCCTCCTTCACTCACGCCGCCAAACTTACCCTAGTAAAACTGACTATCCTACCGATCCTCGACTTTGGCGATGTCATCTACAAAATAGCTTCCAATACTCTACTCAGCAAACTGGATGCAGTTTATCACAGTGCCATCCGTTTTGTTACCAAATCACCTTATACCACCCACCACTGCGACCTGTATGCTCTAGTCGGCTGGTCCTCGCTACATATTCGTCGCCAGACCCACTAGCTCCAGGTCATCTACAAGTCCATGCTAGGTAAAGCTCTGCCTTATCTCAGTTAACTGGTCACGATGGCAACACCCACCTGTAGCACGCGCTCCAGCAGGTGTATCTCACTGACCATCCCGAAAGCCAACACCTCATTTGGCCGCCTTCCTTCCAGTTCTCTGCTGCCTGTGACTGGAACGAATTGCAAAAATCGCTGAAGTTGGAGACTTTATCTCCCTCACCAACTTTAAACATCTGCTATCTGAGCAGCTAACCGATCGCTGCAGCTGTACATAGTCCATCGGTAAATAGCCCACCCAATTTGACCTACCTCATCCCCATACTGTTTTTATTTATTTACATTTCTGCTCTTTTGCACACCATTATCTCTACCTGTACATGACCATTTGATCATTTATCACTCCAGTGTTAATCTGCTAAATT
Organism: Oncorhynchus nerka; assembly: GCF_034236695.1. Taxonomy (NCBI): domain Eukaryota; kingdom Metazoa; phylum Chordata; class Actinopteri; order Salmoniformes; family Salmonidae; genus Oncorhynchus; species Oncorhynchus nerka. Next base: position 11,946 of record NW_027038572.1, read on the forward strand.
GTAATTATTCGCCTACCTTCTCATGCCTTTTGCACACAATGTATATAGACTCTTTTTTTCCTTCTTTTTTCTACTGTGTTATTGACTTGTTTATTGTTTTACTCCATGTGTAACTCTGTGTTGTTGTCTGTTCACACTGCTATGCTTTATCCTGGCCAGGTCACAGTTGTAAATGAGAACTTGTTCTCAACTAGCCTACCTGGTTAAATAAAGGTGTTCTCAACTAGCCTACCTGGTTTAAATAAAGGTGTTCTCAACTAGCCTACCTGGTTAAATAAAGGTGTTCTGAACTAGCCTACCTGGTTAAATAAAGGTGTTCTCAACTAGCCTACCTGGTTAAATAAAGGTGTTCTCAACTAGCCTACCTGGTTAAATAAAGGTGTTCTCAACTAGCCTACCTGGTTAAATAAAGGTGTTCTCAACTAGCCTACCTGGTTAAATAAAGGTGTTCTCAACTAGCCTACCTGGTTAAATAAAGGTGAAATAAAAAAAATAAAAAAATGTGGGAGGCCCTGGTCCAAAGTAGTGCACTATATAGGGAATAGGGCCCTGGTCCAAAGTAGTGCACTATATAGGGAATGGAGTGCCATTTGGGAGGCACCCTGGAGATCCAGTGGCTTGTCTTAACACAGAACAGTTTATTGGCTCCATTTGTCTCAGGACAAACATTGTGAATCTATTGTTTTTGTTTGTTCTTCTGGATGAGAATCTCTCTCAAAGACTGATAATTTCCAGTCCGCTGGATTCCCTCTGTATGTTTGTGTGGCTGACTGATTTGTTTTCGGTCATTATGCGGTCGGTCAGTCGGTCGGCTGTGTTCGTGTGTGGGCTTAGAGGAAGTGTCTGTGGGAGGTGGGGGGGAGCTTAGAGGAAGTGTGTTTCAGAGGGGGAACTGAAGGATATTGACCAGCGTGTTTCAGAGGGGAACTGAAGGATATTGACCAGCTTGTTTCAGAGGGGAACTGAAGGATATTGACCAGCTTGTTCCAGAGGGGGAACTGAAGGATATTGACCGGCGTGTTTCAGAGGGGAACTGAGGGATATTGACCAGCTTGTTTCAGAGGGGAACTGAAGGATATTGACCAGCTTGTTTCAGAGGGGGACTGAAGGATATTGACCAGCTTGTTTCAGAGGGGAACTGAAGGATATTGACCAGCTTGTTTCAGAGGGGAACTGAAGGATATTGACCAGCTTGTTTCAGAGGGGAACTGAAGGATATTGACCAGCTTGTTTCAGAGGGGAACTGAAGGATATTGACCAGCTTGTTTCAGAGGGGAACTGAAGGATATTGACCAGCTTGTTTCAGATGGGGAACTGAAGGATATTGTCCAGCTTGTTTCAGAGGGAACTGAAGGATATTGACCAGCTTATTTCAGAGGGGAACTGAAGGATATTGACCAGCTTGTTTCAGAGGGGGAACTGAAGGATATTGACCAGCTTGTTTCAGAGGGGAACTGAAGGATATTGACCAGCTTGTTTCAGAGGGGAACTGAAGGATATTGACCAGCTTGTTTCAGAGGGGAACTGAGGGATATTGACCAGCTTGTTTCAGAGGGGAACTGAAGGATATTGACCAGCTTGTTTCAGAGGGTGAACTGAAGGATATTGACCAGCTTGTTTCAGAGGGGAACTGAAGGATATTGACCAGCTTGTTTCAGAGGGGAACTGAAGGATATTGACCAGCTTGTTTCAGAGGGGGAACTGAAGGATATTGACCAGCTTGTTTCAGAGGGGGAACTGAAGGATATTGACCAGCTTGTTTCAGAGTGGAACTGAAGGATATTGACCAGCTTGTTTCAGAGGGGAACTGAAGGATATTGACCAGCTTGTTCCAGAGGGGGAACTGAAGGATATTGACCAGCTTGTTTCAGAGGGGGAACTGAAGGATATTGACCAGCTTGTTTCAGAGGGGGAACTGAAGGATATTGACCAGCTTGTTTCAGAGGGGAACTGAAGGATATTGACCAGCTTGTTTCAGAGGGGGAACTGAAGGATATTGACCAGCTTGTTTCAGAGGGGGAACTGAAGGATATTGACCAGCTTGTTTCAGAGGGGAACTGAAGGATATTGACCAGCTTGTTTCAGGGGGGAACTGAAGGATATTGACCGTCTGTCCAGCTTGTTTCAGAGGGGAACTGAAGGATATTGACCAGCTTGTTTCAGAGGGGAACTGAGGGATATTGACCAGCTTGTTTCAGAGGGGAACTGAAGGATATTGACCAGCTTGTTTCAGAGGGGAACTGAAGGATATTGACCGTCTGTCCAGCTTGTTTCAGAGGGGGAACTGAAGGATATTGACCAGCGTGTTTCAGAGGGGAACTGAAGGATATTGACCGTCTGTCCAGCTTGTTTCAGAGGGGGAACTGAAGGATATTGACCAGCGTGTTTCAGAGGGGAACTGAAGGATATTGACCAGCTTGTTTCAGAGGGGGAACTGAAGGATATTGACCAGCTTGTTTCAGAGGGGAACTGAAGGATATTGACCAGCTTGTTTCAGAGGGGAACTGAAGGATATTGACCAGCTTGTTTCAGAGGGGGAACTGAAGGATATTGACCAGCTTGTTTCAGAGGGGGAACTGAAGGATATTGACCAGCTTGTTTCAGAGGGGGAACTGAAGGATATTGACCAGCTTGTTTCAGAGGGGGAACTGAAGGATATTGACCGTCCGTCCAGCTTGTCCTTGTTTTTTCTCAGTCTACTTCTGCATCACATTTCAAACACAATACATGGCAAACTAGTCCTTTTCTGATTGTAAGAACAGAGTAGAGGAATGTGTGTGTGTGTGTGTGTGTGTGTGTGTGTGTGTGTGTGTGTGTGTGTGTGTGTGTGCGTGCGTGTGTGTGTGCGTGTGCGTGTGCGTGTGTGTGTGTGAGACCTACACAGTATTAACAAAGCCTGACCAAGACATTTGAGTGGAAACGTTTCACAATAAAACTGAGAGCATTCAACAGTCTGCGATGTGTCTCTTTTCTTCAATCCATTACTTTCTCTTCTCATTCTCATGACTCAATCGGGAATTTCTGAGTCAGCCAGCCTTGTTAACTAATCCCTGAAGTTCCTTTGTCTTTCACTGTTAGCCAGCCTTGTTAATTAATCCCTGAAGTTCCTCTGTCCTTCACTGTTAGCCAGACATGTTAACTAACCCCAACACCGTGTTCCTGACCTGTACTGAACCAGCCTTGTTATCTAACCCCACCACTATGTTCCTGTTCACCGTTCTCCTTCCCCAGCCTCCCCAGCTGAACAGACGGCTTTGCTCTTCTGTCTGTACTGAGAACCTCAATCCTGCACGGCGTTCATCATGACTGAGCTAATAACTCAGACCAGAAGAAACTAGCTCAGCAAACAGACTGTATAACTCATACTCCCATCCGGCCTGGGCCAGCATGAGGAGAACCATGCATCATGGGAGGATGGGATTGTGTATGAGGTCATACAGGAACTAACACAGACCAGCATCCCTGTTGTAGCAGCCAGAACCCCTCCCTGGTCCTAAAACCACAGGAGGATCATAATAAACATGATGGGGTCAAATGTCAAGACAGACCACCAGTCAGGTCAGATAGACAGTCTGAGAACTTCTTCTGTCTGTTTGTGCCTGTGTGTCTCTGTGTCTCTGTGTCTCTGTGTCTGTGTGTGTGTGTGTGTGTGTCTCTGTGTCTCTGTGTCTCTGTGTGGGTGTCTCTGTGTCTCTGTGTGTGTGTGTGTCTCTGTGTGTGTGTGTGTCTCTGTGCGTGCGTGTGTGTGCGTGTGTGTGCGTGTGTGTGTGCGTGTGTGTGTGTGTGCGTGTGTGCGTGTGTGTGTGCGTGTGTGCGTGTGTGCATGTGTGCGTGTGTGTGTGTGTGCGTGTGTGTGTGTGTGCGTGTGTGTCTCTCTCTGTGTGTGTGTCTCTGTGTGTGCGTGCGTGTGCGTGTGCGTGTGTGTGTGTGCGTGTGTGTGTGTGCGTGCGTGTGTGTGTGTGCATGTGTGCGTGTGTGTGTGTGTGCGTGTGTGTGTGTGTGTGTGTGTGTGCGTGTGTGTGTGTGCGTGCGTGTGTGTGTGCGTGTGTGTGTCTCTCTCTGTGTGTGTGTCTGTGTGTGCGTCCTCGCGCGTGTGTGTGTGTGTGTGTGTGTGTGTGTGTGTGTGTGTGGGTGTGTGTGTGTCCATGCGGGCGTATGCGTGCACTATATAGGGAATAGGGTGCCACTATATGCACTAGAAGTTATAGAAGACACTAGAAGTTATAGAAGACACTAGAAGTTATAGAAGACACTAGAAGACACTAGAAGTTATAGAAGACACTAAAAGTTATAGAAGACACTAGAAATTATACAATACACTAGAAGTTATAGAAGATATAGAAGACACTAGAAGTTATAGAAGACACTAGAAGTTATAGAAGACACTAGAAGTTATAGAAGATATAAAAGACACTAGAAGTTATAGAAGACACTAGAAGTTATAGAAGACACTAGATGTTATAGAAGACACTAGAAGTTATAGAAGACACTAAAAGTTATAGAAGACACTAGAAGTTATACAAGACACTAGAAGTTATAGAAGACACTAGAAGTTATAGAAGACACTAGAAGTTATAGAAGATATAAAAGACACTAGAAGTTATAGAAGACACTAGAAGTTATAGAAGTTATAGAAGACACTAGACGTTATAGAAGAGACTATAAGTTATAGAAGACACTAGACGTTATAGAAGAGACTATAAGTTATAGAAGACACTAGAAATTATAGAAGTTATAGAAGTTATAGAAGACACTAGAAGTTATACAAAACACTAGAAGAGAAGTTATAGAAGACACTAGAAGTTATACAAGACACTAGAAATTATAGAAGTTATAGAAGACACTAGAAGTTATAGAAGACACTAGAAGGTATAGAAGACACTAGAAGTTATAGAAGACACTAGAAGTTATAGAAGACACTAGAAGACACTATACCTTATAGAAAAAACTAGAAGGTATAGAAGACACTAGAAGTTATAGAAGACACTAGAAGACACTATACCTTATAGAAAAAACTAGAAGTTATAGAAGACACTATACCTTATAGAAGACACTAGAAGGTATAGAAGACACTAGAAGTTATAGAAGACACTAGAAGACACTATACCTTATAGAAAAAACTAGAAGTTATAGAAGACACTATACCTTATAGAAGACACTAGAAGGTATAGAAGACACTAGAAGTTATAGAAGACACTAGAAGTTATAGAAGACACTAGAAGACACTAGAAGTTATAGAAGACACTGGAAGTTATAGAAGTTATAGAAGACACTAGATGTTATAGAAGACACTAGAAGTTATAGAAGTTATAGAAGACACTAGATGTTATAGAAGACACTAGAAGTTATAGAAGTTAAAGAAGACACTAGAAGTTATAGAAGACACTAGAAGTTATACAAGACACTAGAAGTTATAGAAGCATAGAAGACACTAGAAGTTATACAAGACACTAGAAATTATAGAAGTTATAGAAGACACTAGAAGTTATAGAAGACACTATAAGTTATAGAAGACACTAGAAGTTATAGATGTTATAGAAGACACTAGAAGTTATATAAGACACTAGATGTTATAGAAGACACTAGAAGTTATAGAAGTTATAGAAAACACTAGATGTTATAGAAGACACTAGACCTTATAGAAGAAACTAGAAGTTATAGAAGCCACTAGACCTTATAGAAGACACTAGAAGGTATAGAAGACACTAGAAGACACTAGAAGTTATAGAAGACACTAGAAGTTATAGAAATTATAGAAGACACTAGATGTTATAGAAGACACTAGAAGTTATAGAAGTTAAAGAAGACACTAGAAGTTATAGAAGACACTAGAAGTTATAGAAGTTATAGAAGACACTAGAAGTTATAGAAGATATAGAAGACACTAGAAGTTATAGAAGACACTAGAAGTTATAGAACACACTAGAAGTTATAGAAGTATAGAAGACACTAGAAGTTATAGAACACACTAGAAGTTATAGAAGTTATAGAAGACTCTAGATGTTATAGAAGACACTAGAAGTTATAGAAGACACTAGAAGTTATAGAAGTTATAGAAGACACTAGAAGTTATAGAAGACACTAGACCTTATAGAAGACACTAGAAGTTATAGAAGACACTAGAAGTTATAGAAGTAGAAGACACTAGAAGTTATAGAAGACAATAGAAGTTATAGACGTTATAGAAATTATAGAAGACACTAGAAGTTATAGAAGACACTAGAAGTTATAGAACACACTAGAAGTTATAGAAGTTATAGAAGACACTAGAAGTTATAGAACACACTAGAAGTTATAGAAGTTATAGAATACTCTAGATGTTATAGAAGACACTAGAAGTTATAGAAGACACTAGAAGTTATAGAAGTTATAGAAGACACTAGAAGTTATAGAAGACACTAGACCTTATAGAAGACACTAGAAGTTATAGAAGACACTAGAAGTTATAGAAGTTATAGAAGACACTAGAAGTTATAGAAGACAATAGAAGTTATAGACGTTATAGAAATTATAGAAGACACTAGAAGTTGTAGAAGTTATAGAAGTTATAGAAGACACTAAAAGTTATAGACGTTAGAAGACACTAGAAATTATAGAAATTATAGAAGACACTAGAAGTTATAGAAGTTATAGAAGACACTAGAAGTTATAGAAGTTATAGAAGACACTGGAAGTTATAGAAGTTATAGAAGACACTAGAAGTTATAGAAGACACTAGAAGTTATAGAAGACACTAGAAGTTATAGAAGACACTAGAAGTTATAGAAGACATTAGAAGTTATAGAAGACACTAGACATTATAGAAGTTATAGAAGACACTAGAAGTTATAGAAGACACTAGAAGTTATAGAAGACACTAGAAGTTATAGAAGATACTAGAACTTATAGAAGACACTAGAAGTTATAGAAGACACTAGAAGTTATAGAAGTTATAGAAGACACTAGAAGTTATAGAAGACACTAGAAGTTATAGAAGACACTAGAAGTTATAGAAGTTATAGAAGACACTAGAAGTTATAGAAGACACTAGACCTTATAGAAGACACTAGACCTTATAGAAGACACTAGACCTTATAGAAGACACGAGACACACTCAGCCTTGTTTACAAACCCCAACACTATTTTCCTGCCTCAATCTAACGCGGAAAAAAACTTTTAAAATCAGTGCGGGACAAATTACGTGTATGTAGAGAATACACCACAGTACACTGTGCAGTGTTGGGTTCCAGCCTTGTTGGATTGGAGAGGGAGCAGAGGGTGTAAAGTTCATGCTGAGACCTTAGAGGGAAACACAGTCTTGGCAATGAAAACATGAGGATTCAATCATGGCAAAGGCAGATCAGAATGAATTGGGTTGCATTAAACCTATGAGAGAATAGAATGTAGATCTTAGGAAACTTTGGTTTTGAAAGTGTAGGAACAGGAAGTACATTTAGAATGATAATTTTAGTAATTTAGCAGACGCTCTTGTCCAGAACAATTTACAGTTTAGGGACCGTTCATCTTAAGGTAGCCAGGTAATACAGCACATATCAACCCAGTCATAGTAAGTAAAACGTTTTCTATCAGCTCAGTCTTACTGAAAGAAAGTTACAATGGTAGGGTGGGTTTTACACATATGGAAGTGTGCTCTTTATAGAGCTAATCTAATCAGATGTAAATCATGTAAATCATCACAACGCTTAATTTCCTTTTGGAAAGTCAATGGTTGTGTTCAATGTCCCCTCTCAGGTTGTGTTCAATGTTCCTCTCAGGTTGTGTTCAATGTTTCCTCTCAGGTTGTTTTCAATTTTCCCCTCTCAGGTTGTGTTCAATGTTTCCCTCTCAGGTTGTGGTCAATGTTTCCCTCTCAGGTTGTGTTCAATGTTCCCTCTCAGGTTGTGTTCAATGTTTCCCTCTCAGGTTGTGTTCAATGTTTCCTCTCAGGTTGTGGTCAATGTTTCCTCTCAGGTTGTGGTCAATGTTTCCTCTCAGGTTGTGTTCAATGTTTCCCTCAGGTTGTGTTCAATGTTTCATCTCAGGTTGTGTTCAATGTTTCCCTCTCAGGTTGTTTTCAATGTTTCCCTCTCAGGTTGTTTTCAATTTTCCCCTCTCAGGTTGTGGTCAATGTTTCCTCTCAGGTTGTGGTCAATGCTTCCCTCTTAGGTTGTGGTCAATGTTTCCCTCTCAGGTTGTGTTCAATGTTTCCCTCTCAGGCTGTGGTCAATGTTTCTCTCTCAGGTTGTGTTCAATGTTTCATCTCAGGTTGTGTTCAATGCTTCCCTCTCAGGTTGTGTTCAATGTTTCCCTCTCGGGTTGTGTTCAATGTTTCCCTCTCGGGTTGTGTTCAATGTTCCTCTCAGGTTATGTTCAATGTTCCTCTCAGGTTGTGTTCAATGTTCCCTCTCAGCTTGTGTTCAATGTTCCCTCTCAGGTTGTATTCAATGTTCAGGTTGTGGTCAATGTTCCCTCTCAGGTTGTGTTCAATGTTCCTCTCAGGTTGTGGTCAATGTTCCCTCTCAGGTTGTGGTCAATGTTTCCCTCTCAGGTTGTGTTCAATGTTCCCTCTCAGGCTGTGTTTCAATGTTTCCCTCTCAGGTTGTGTTCAATGTTCCCTCTCAGCTTGTGTTCAATATTCCTCACATTCTTTTCAGCACTGAGCAAATTCCAGGTCGGTGTTAGGCTCTGCTCCTTCAGGGGGCTCACTGGCAGAGCAATGAATAATTTATTATTACCAGCATTAATCAATTGAAGGCAGCTTTCGGCTGACTGAACTGGCTTTAATTAAATATATGGATTATATTTCATGGAGTAACTTCCTGCTGTTACTTCCTGCTTTTACTTCCTGCTTTACTTTCCGCTTTAACTTCCTGCTTTTACTCCTGCTTTTACTATCTGCTTTTACTATCTGCTTTACTTCCTGCTTTACTTCCTGCTTTTATTATCTGCTTTTACTTCCTGCTTTTACTATCTGCTTTACTTCCTGCTTTTACTATCTGCTTTACTTCCTGCTTTTACTTCCTGTTTTACTATCTGCTTTACTTCCTGCTTTGTTCTTATGGTTAAACTCGCAGTGATGGAAACAGCAGTACACCCATTATCCTACCATTGACTTGAATGGGAGGCATGGGTGGTCTGTTCAATTCTGAGAATTGCTCATTGTGGGATTCATTAGGAGATTAGCTCAACAACATGTAGAGCAGAATAGATGTTATATTTGGGGTCAGAAAGAGACTAAAGAGCAATGCCTCCTCTACTGGTGAATGGGATCAGAAAAGTTCCTGTCCACAGTTATGTTGCTTTCCTTCTCCAGCTCCTCTCTCTCTCACTCTCTCTCTCTTTCTCCCCCCATCTCTCTCTCTCTCTCTCCCATCTCTCTCTCTCTGTCTGTCTCTCTCTCTCTCTCCCCATCTCTCTCCTCTCTCTCTCTCTCTCTCTCTGCTCTCTCTCTCTCTGTCTCTCTCTCTCTGCCCATCTCTCTCTCTCTCTCTGTCTCTCTCTCTCCCCATCTGCAGTGTACTGCAGGTAGGAACTAGCCAGTAGAACAGAAGAGAAGAGGGAGAGGGGTATGTACACCACTAGCTATGGTATACTGCAGGTAGGAGACTAGCTTCAGAAGGAGAAGAGAGGAGGGGTATGTACACCAGCAGCCATGGTATGTCCTGTGTGTAGGAGACTAGCTACAGTAGAACGAGAAGAGAAGAGGGTAGTGTACACCAGCAGCCATGGGTATGTCCTGCAGGTAGGAGACTAGCCACAGAAACGAGAGAAGAGAAGAGGGAGGGGTATGTACACCAGCAAAACATGGTATGTCCTGCAGGGTGGGAGACTAGCTACAGAAGAGAAGAGGGGAGGGTATGTACACCAGCAGCCATGGTATGTACTGCAGGTAGGAGACTAGCTACAGTAAAACGAGAAGAGAAGAGGGTATGTACACCAGCAGCCATGGTATGCACTGCAGGTAGGAGACTAGCTACAGTAGAACGAGAAGAGGGGAGGGGTACACCAGCAGCCATGGTATGCACTGCAGGTAGGAGACTAGCTACAGTAGAACGAGAAGAGGGAGGTATGTACACCAGCAGTCATGGTATGTACTGCAGGTAGGGACTAGCTATTGTAGAAGAGAGAAGAGGGAGGGTATATACACCAGCAGCCATGGTATGCACTGCAGGTGGAGACTAGCTACAATTAACGAGAAGAGAAGAGGGGAGGGTATGTACACCAGCAGCCAGGCATGTACTGCAGGTAGGAGACTAGCTACAGTGGGAGAACGAGAAGAGAAGAGGGGAGGGTATGCACACCAGCAGCCATGGTATGTACTGCAGGTAGGAGACTAGCTACAGTAGAACGAGAAGAGAAGAGAAGAGGGTATGTACACCTTGCCAGGGTATGTACTGCAGGTAGAGACTAGCTACAGAAATGGAGAAAGAGAAGAGGGTATGTACACCACTAGCCATGGCATGTCCTGCAGGAGACTAGCTACAGTAGAACGAGAAGAGGGAGGGTATTTACACCAGCAGCCATGGTATGTACTGCAGGTAGGAGACTAGCTACAGTAGAAGAGAAGAGGGGAGGGTATTTACACCAGCAGCCATGGTATGTACTGCAGGTAGGAGACTAGCTATAGTAGGGAGAAGAGAGGGAGGTGTGTACACCAGCAGCCATGGTATGTCCTGCAGGTGGAGACTAGCTGATGGGAGAACGAGAAGAGAAGAGGGGAGGGTATGTACACCAAAGCAGCCATGGTATGTCCTGCAGGTAGGAGACTAGCTACAGATAGAAGAGAAGAGGGGAGGGGAGTATGTACACCAGCAGCCATGGTATGTACTGCAGGTAGGAGAGACTAGCTACAGTAAAACGAGAAGAGAAGAGGGCATTTGTAACCCAGCCATGGTATGCACTGCAGGTAGGAGACTAGCTACAGTAGAACGAGAAGAGGGGAGGGGTATGTACACCAGCAGCCATGGTATGCACTGCAGGTAGGAGACTAGCTGAGTAGAACGAGAAGAGGGGAGGGGGTATGTGTGCAGCCATGGTATGTACTGCAGGTAGGAGGACTAGCTACAGTAGAAGAGAAGAGGGAGGGCATGTACACCAGCAGCCATGGTATGCACTGCAGGTAGGAGACTAGTCACAGTAGAACGAGAGAAGAGAAGAGGGGAGGGTATGTACACCAGCAGCCAGGGTATGTACTGCAGGTGGAGACTGGCCCCAGTAGAACGAGAAGAGAAGAGGGGAGGGTATGTACACCAGCAGCCATGGTATGTACTGCAGGTAGAGACTAGCTACAGTAGAACGAGAAGAGAGAAGAGGGAGAGATTATGCCACCAGCAGCCAGGGTATACTGGGTAGGGACTAGCTACAGTAGAATGAGAAGAAGAGGTATGTACACCACTAGCCATGGTATGTCCTGCAGGTAGGAGACTAGCTACAGTAGAATCCAGGAAGAGGGAGGGTATTTACACCAGCAGCCATGGTATGTACTGCAGGTGGGAGACTAGCTACAGTAGAAGAGAAGAGGGGAGGGTATTTACACAGCAGCCATGGTATGTACCTGCAGGCAGGGAGACTAGCTATAGTAGGGGAGAAGAGGGGAGGGTATGTACACCAGCAGCCATGGTATGCAGGTGGGAGACTAGCTGCAGAACGAGAAGAGAAGAGGGTAGGGTATGTACACAGCAGCCATGGTATGTACTGCAGGTAGGAGACTAGCTATAGTAGGGGAGAAAGAGGGGGAGGGTATGTACACCAGCAGCCATGGTATGTCCTGCAGGTAGGAGACTAGCTACAGTAGAACGAGGAAGAGGGGAGGGTATGTACACCAGCAGCCAGGGTGGCTGGGTAGGAGACTAGCTACAGGAGAACGAGAAGAGGGAGGGTATGTACACAGCAGCCATGGTATGCACTGCAGGTAGGGAGACTAGCTACAGTAGAACTAAAGAGAAGAGGGGAGGTATATACACCAGCAGCCATGGTATGTCCTGCAGGTAGGAGACTAGCTTCAGTAGATGAGAAGAGGGGAGGGTATGTAATATTGCACCAGCAGCCATGGTATGTACTGCAGAGTAGGAGACTAGCTACAGTAGAAGAGAAGAGGGGAGGTATGTACACCAGCAGCCATGGTATGTACCGCAGGTAGGAGACTAGCTGATGTAGAACGAGAAGAGAAGGAGGGAGGGGGGGGTATGTACACAGCAGCCATGGTATGTACTGCAGGTAGGAGACTAGCTACAGTAGAGGAGAAGAGGGGAGGGTATTTACAGCAGCCATGGTATAAACTGCAGGTAGGGACTAGCTACAGTAGAACCGAGAGAGAAGAGGGGGAGGTATGTACACCAGCAGCCATGGTATGTCCTGCAGGTAGGAGACTAGCCAAGGTAGAACGAGGAAGAGAAGAGGGGAGGGTATGTACACCAGCAGCCATGGTATGTACTGCAGGTAGGAGACTAGCTACAGTAGAAGGAAAGAGGGAGGGTATGTACACCAGCAGCCATGGTATGTATGCAGGTAGAGACTAGCTACAGTAAAATGAGAAGAGAAGAGGGTATGTACACCAGCAGCCATGGTATGCACTGCAGGTAGGAGACTAGCTACAGTAGAACGAGAAGAGGGGAGGGTATGTACACCAGCAGCCATGGTATGCACTGCAGGTAGGGACTAGCTACAATGACAGTAGAACGAGAAGAGGGGAGGGTATGTACACCAGCAGCCATGGTATGTACTGCAGGTAGGAGACTAGCTACAGTAGAAGAGAAAGGGGAGGGTATGTACACCAGCAGCCATGGTATGCACTGCAGGTAGGAGACTAGCTACAGTAGAAAAGAGAAGAGAGAGGGAGGGTATGTACACCAGCAGCCAGGGTATGTACTGCAGGTAGGGACTAGCTGATGAGAACGAGAAGAGAAGAGGGGAGGGTATGTACACCAGCAGCCATGGTATGTACTGGGAGACCTAGCTACAGAACAGGAAGAGAAGAGAAGAGGGTATGTACACAGCAGCAGGGTATGTACTGCAGGTAGGAGACTAGCTACAGTAGAATGAGAAGAGAAGAGGGTATGTACACCACTAGCCATGGTATGTCCTGCAGGTAGGAGACTAGCTACAGTAGAACGCAGAAGAGGGGAGGGTATTACACCAGCAGCATGGTATGTCACTGCAGGTAGGAGACTAGCTACAGTAGAAGAGAAGAGGGAGGTATTACACCAGCAGCCATGGTATACGGTGCAGGTAGGAGACTAGCTATAGTAGGGGAGAAGAGGGGAGGTATGTACACCAGCAGCCATGGTATGTCCTGCAGGTAGGAGACTAGCTACAGTAGAACGAGAAGAGAAGAGAAAGGGGAGGGTATGTACACCAGCAGCCATGGTATGTCCTGCAGGTAGGGAGACTAGCTACAGTAGAAGAGAAGAGGGGGGTATGTACACCAGCAGCCATGGTATGTACTGCAGGTAGGAGACTAGCTACAGTAAAACGAGAAGAGAAGAGGGTATGTACACCAGCAGCCATGGTATGCACTGCAGGTAGGAGACTAGCTACAGAACGAGAAGAGGGGAGGGTATGTACACCAGCAGCCATGGTATGCACTGCAGGTAGGAGACTAGCTACAGTAGAACGAGAAGAGGGGAGGGTATGTACACCAGCAGCTATGGTATGTACTGCAGGTAGGAGACTAGCTACAGTAGAAGAGAGAGAGGGAGGGTATGTACACCAGCAGCCATGGTATGCACTGCAGGTAGGAGACTAGCTACAGTAGAACGAGAAGAGAAGAGGGGAGGGTATGTACACCAGCAGCCAGGGTATGTACTGCAGGTAGGAGACTAGCTACAGTAGAACGAGGAAGAGAAGAGGGGAGGGTATGTACACCAGCAGCCATGGTATGTACTGCAGGTAGGAGACTAGCTACAGTAGAACGAGAAGAGAAGAGAAGAGGGTATGTACACCAGCAGCCAGGGTATGTACTGCAGGTAGGAGACTAGCTACAGTAGAATGAGAAGAGAAGAGGGTATGTACACCACTAGCCATGGTATGTCCTGCAGGTAGGAGACTAGCTACAGTAGAACGAGAAGAGGGGAGGGTATTTACACCAGCAGCCATGGTATGTACTGCAGGTAGGAGACTAGCTACAGTAGAAGAGAAGAGGGGAGGGTATTTACACCAGCAGCCATGGTATGTACTGCAGGTAGGAGACTAGCTATAGTAGGGGAGAAGAGGGGAGGGTATGTACACCAGCAGCCATGGTATGTACTGCAGGTAGGAGACTAGCTACAGTAGAACGAGAAGAGAAGAGGGTAGGGTATGTACACCAGCAGCCATGGTATGTACTGCAGGTAGGAGACTAGCTATAGTAGGGGAGAAGAGGGGAGGGTATGTACACCAGCAGCCATGGTATGTCCTGCAGGTAGGAGACTAGCTACAGTAGAACGAGAAGAGGGGAGGGTATGTACACCAGCAGCCAGGGTATGTACTGCAGGTAGGAGACTAGCTACAGGAGAACGAGAAGAGGGGAGGGTATGTACACCAGCAGCCATGGTATGCACTGCAGGTAGGAGACTAGCTACAGTAGAACGAGAAGAGAAGAGGAGGAGGGTATGTACACCAGCAGCCATGGTATGTCCTGCAGGTAGGAGACTAGCTACAGTAGATGAGAAGAGGGGAGGGTATGTACACCAGCAGCCATGGTATGTACTGCAGGTAGGAGACTAGCTACAGTAGAAGAGAAGAGGAGGGTATGTACACCAGCAGCCATGGTATGTACTGCAGGTAGGAGACTAGCTACAGTAGAACGAGAAGAGAAGAGGGAGGGTATGTACACCAGCAGCCATGGTATGTACTGCAGGTAGGAGACTAGCTACAGTAGAAGGAGAAGAGGGGAGGGTATTTACACCAGCAGCCATGGTATGTACTGCAGGTAGGAGACTAGCTACAGTAGAACGAGAAGAGAAGAGGGGAGGGTATGTACACCAGCAGCCATGGTATGTCCTGCAGGTAGGAGACTAGCTACAGTAGAACGAGAAGAGAAGAGGGGAGGGTATGTACACCAGCAGCCATGGTATGTACTGCAGGTAGGAGACTAGCTACAGTAGAAGAGAAGAGGGGAGGGTATGTACACCAGCAGCCATGGTATGTACTGCAGGTAGGAGACTAGCTATAGTAGGGGAGAAGAGGGAGGGTATGTACACCAGCAGCCATGGTATGCACTGCAGGTAGGAGACTAGCTATAGTAGGGGAGAAGAGGGAGAAGTGTACACCAGCAGCCATGGTATATCCTGCAGGTAGGAGACTAGCTACAGTAGGGGAGGGTATGTACTGCAGGTAGGAGACTAGCTACAGGAGGGAGGGTATTTACACCAGCAGCCATGGTATGTACTGCATGGCCCTGTGTTATTTATATGTACAGGACACAGCTGTGGCGGTGGGTTAGTGGCCACGTCATCAGACTCAGTTCTGCCACTGTATCGTCACAAAGGTCAGGGCTCTCTATAACGGAACACGGTTCATTTAAGTTACAAGGGATCGTGTGCTGTATGAAATGAACACAGTGTCAAATTGCAATACGTCTCTGTTCAACGCCACCAGAGGCATGGCTTCACCTACAGCACCAGCCGGCAATATCCGGGATAGCACGTTTAAGAAGGCACTGGAGTTCCTTATTCATTACAATGTATTTAAATCTGTCTTTCTGACTTTATTTATTAGAACGATGAGAGAGAGAGAAGTTGTGTCCAAGTCAGTAGGCCGGTCGAACCTATCCCCGACACCGTGTCGGCAAGGGGCTGCAGCATTACTGCTAGTCTACCAGCTTCTCTGACTGACCTGAGACCTGGAGACCACCAGCCAGTCTACCAGCATCTCTGGACTGACCTGGAGACCTGGAGACCACCAGCCAGTCTACCAGCATCTCTTTAACTGACTGACCTGAGACCTGGAGACCACCAGCCAGTCCACCAGCATCTCCTTAATTGACTGACTGGAGACCTAGAGACCACCAGCCAGTCTACCAGCATCTCTTAACTGACTGACCTGAGACCTAGAGACCACCAGCAGGAACACCCAGCATCTCTGGACTGACCTGAGACCTGAGACCACCAGCCAGTCCACCAGCATCTCTCTGACTGACCTGAGACCTAGAGACCACCTGCCAGTCCACCAGCATCTCCTTATCTTACCTGAGACCTAGAGACTGCCAGTCTTCTCCTTAACTGACTGACCTGAGACATGGAGACCACCAGCCAGTCTACCAGCATCTCCTGACCTAACATGGACCTGGAGACATGGAGACCACCATCCAGTCTACCAGCATCTCTTAACTGACTGACCTGAGACATGGAGACCACCGGCCAGTCCACCAGCATCTCCTTAACTGACTGACCTGAGACATGAAGACCACCAGCCAGTCTACCAGCATCTCTTTAACTCGACTGACCTGAGACCTGAGGACCACCAGCCGGTCTACCAGCATCTCTTTAACTGGACTGACCTGAGACATGGAGACCACCAGCCGGTCTACCAGCATCTCTTTAACTGACTGACCTGAGACATGTGGAGACCACCAGCCAGTCTACCAGCATCTCTTTAACTGACTGACTCCAGAGACATGGAGACCACAGCCAGTCTACCAGCACTTTAACTGACTGGACCTGAGACATGGAGACCACCAGCCAGTCTCCAGCATCTCTTTACCTGACTGACCTGAGACATGGTGACCACCAGCCAGTCTACCAGCATCTCTTTAACTGACTGACCTGAGACATGGAGACCACCAGCCGGTCTACCAGCATCTCTTTAACTGACTGACCTGAGACATGGAGACCACCAGCCGGTCTACCAGCATCTCTGACTGACCTGAGACATGGAGACCACCAGCCAGTCTACCAGCATCTCTTTAACTGACTGACCTGAGACATAGAGACCACCAGCCGGTCTACCAGCATCTCTGACTGACCTGAGACATGGAGACCACCAGCCAGAAATCCAACAATGTGTACGTCCCCATTTTGTCAATGTCAAATCTTCTCTCCTTGATTGAGACAGGTGGGTGTCCATCCTAAAGTGTTGCATCACATGAGCGCGGCTCAGAAATAAAGTGTGGTGTTGAATGACACTCACCTGTCTTGATCAATGAGAAGATTGGCGTAAACATTGTCGGATTACTTCACGGAGCAAAAACAATCGGTGTCCCGTCCACGGGATGGTTGAGCTAACGTAGGCTAATGCGATTAGAATGAGGTTGTAAGTAACAATAACATTTCCCAGGACATAGACATGTCTGATATTGGCAGAAAAATTACATTCTTGTTAATCTAACTGCACTGTACAATTTACAGTAGCTATTATAGTGAAATAATAACATGCTATTTTTTGAGGAGAGAGAACAATTTTGAACATGAAAAGTTATTAACTAACAAATTAAGCACATTTGGGCAGTCTTGATACAACATTTTCAACAGAAATGCAATGTTTCATTGGATCAGTCAAAAACACATACACACATACACTGCTGCCATCTAATGGACAACGTCTAAATTACACCTGGGCTGGAATAATACATTACGGCCTTTCTCTTGCATTTAAAAAATGATGGTACAAAAAAATACAAAAGAACGGTTGGTTTCTTCTTCTCTGTATCATCTTTTACCAGATCTGATGTGTTCTATTCTCATACATCCCTTTCACATTTCCACAACCTTCAAAGTGTTTCCTTTCAAATGATACCAATGCTTCATGCTTCAGGGCCTGGGCTGCAGGCAGTTAGATTTGGGTATGTCTAATTCATATGTCTAGTGGTATAGGTCTAATTCAGATGTCTAGTGGTATAGTGGTATAGGTCTAATTCATATGTCTAGTGGTATAGGTCTAATTCAGATGTCTAGTGGTATAGTGGTATAGGTCTAATTCAGATGTCTAGTAGTATAGGTCTAATTCAGATGTCTAGTGGTATAGTGGTATAGGTCTAATTCATATGTCTAGTGGTATAGGTCTAATTCAGATGTCTAGTGGTATAGGTCTAATTCAGATGTCTAGTGGTATCGGTCTAATTCAGATGTAGGGGAGGAAGGTATTCATGGGGATATAGGGGAGGAAGATATTCATGAGGACATAGGGGAGGAAGGTATTCATGAGGATATAGGGGAGGAAGGTATTCATGAGGACATAGGGGAGGAAGGTATTCATGAGGACATAGGGGAGGCAGGTATTCATGGGGACATAGGGGGGAAGGTATTCATGAGGACATAGGGGAGGAAGGTATTCACAGGGACATAGGGGAGGAAGGTATTCATGGGGATATAGGGGAGGAAGGTATTCATGAGGACATAGGGGAGGAAGGTATTCATGAGGACATAGGGGAGGAAGGTATTCATGGGGACACAGGGGAGGAAGGCATTCATGAGGACATAGGGGAGGAAGATATTCATGGGGACACAGGGGAGGAAGGTATTCATGAGGACATAGGGGAGGAAGGTATTCATGGGGACATAGGGGAGGAAGGTATGCGTGAGGACATAGGGGAGGAAGGTATTCACAGGGACATAGGGGAGGAAGGTATTCATGGGGATATAGGGGAGGAAGGTATTCATGAGGACATAGGGGAGGAAGGTATTCATGAGGACATAGGGGAGGAAGGTATTCATGGGGACATAGGGGAGGAAGGTATTCATGAGGACATAGGGGAGGCAGGTATTCATGGGGACATAGGGGAAGGTATTCATGAGGACATAGGGGAGGAAGGTATTCACAGGGACATAGGGGAGGAAGGTATTCATGGGGATATAGGGGAGGAAGGTATTCATGAGGACATAGGGGAGGAAGGTATTCATGAGGACATAGGGGAGGAATGTATTCATGGGGACATAGAGGAGGAAGGTATTCATGAGGACATAGAGGAGGAAGGTATTCATGAGGACATAGGGGAGGAAGGTATTCATGGGGACATAGGGGAGGAAGGTATTCATGGGGACATAGGGGAGGAAGGTATTCATGAGGACATAGGGGAGGAAGGTATTCATGGGGACATAGAGGAGGAAGGTATTCATGAGGACATAGGGGAGGAAGGTATTCATGAGGACATAGGGGAGGAAGGTATTCATGGGGACATAGGGGAGGAAGGTATTCATGGGGACATAGGGGAGGAAGGTATTCATGAGGACATAGGGAGGCAGGTATTCATGGGGACATAGGGAGGAAGGTATTCATGAGGACATAGGGGAGGAAGGTATTCACGGGGACATAGGGGAGGAAGGTATTCATGGGGATATAGGGGAGGAAGGTATTCATGAGGACATAGGGAGGAAGGTATTCATGAGGACATAGGGGAGGAATGTATTCATGGGGACATAGAGGAGGAAGGTATTCATGAGGACATAGAGGAGGAAGGTATTCATGAGGACATAGGGAGGAAGGTATTCATGAGGACATAGGGGAGGAAGGTATTCACAGGGACATAGGGGAGGAAGGTATTCATGAGGACATAGGGAGGAAGGTATTCATGAGGACATAGGGGAGGAAGGTATTCACAGGGACATAGGGGAGGAAGGTATTCATGGGGATATAGGGGAGGAAGGTATTCATGAGGACATAGGGGAGGAAGGTATTCATGAGGGACATAGGGGAGGAATGTATTCATGGGGACATAGAGGAGGAAGGTATTCATGAGGACATAGGGAGGAAGGTATTCATGAGGACATAGGGGAGGAAGGTATTCATGAGGACATAGGGGAGGAAGGTATTCACAGGGACATAGGGGAGGAAGGTATTCATGAGGACATAGGGGAGGAAGGTATTCATGGGGACACAGGGGAGGAAGGTATTCATGAGGACATAGGGAGGAAGATATTCATGGGGACACAGGGGAGGAAGGTATTCATGAGGACATAGGGGAGGAAGGTATTCATGGGGACATAGGGGAGGCAGGTATTCATGGAGACATAGGGAGGCAGGTATTCATGGAGACATAGGGGAGGAAGGTATTCATGGGGACATAGGGGAGGAAGCTATTCATGGGGACATAGGGGAGGAAGGTATTCATGGGT
This sequence comes from Oncorhynchus nerka, assembly GCF_034236695.1. Lineage (NCBI taxonomy): Eukaryota > Metazoa > Chordata > Actinopteri > Salmoniformes > Salmonidae > Oncorhynchus > Oncorhynchus nerka. The sequence continues at coordinate 31,952 of NW_027038572.1, forward strand.
ACATAGGGGAGGAAGGTATTCATGAGGACATAGGGGAGGAATGTAATCATGGGGACAAAGAGGAGGAAGGTATTCATGAGGACATAGAGGAGGAAGGTATTCATGAGGACATAGAGGAGGAAGGTATTCATGAGGACATAGGGGAGGAAGGTATTCATGAGGACATAGGGGAGGAAGGTATTCACAAGGACATAGGGAGGAAGGTATTCATGAGGACATAGGGGAGGAAGGTATTCATGGGGACACAGGGAGGAAGGCATTCATGAGGACATAGGGAGGAAGATATTCATGGGGACACAGGGGAGGAAGGTATTCATGAGGACATAGGGGAGGAAGGTATTCATGGGGACATAGGGGAGGAAGGTATGCGTGAGGACATAGGGGAGGAAGGTATTCACAGGGACATAGGGGAGGAAGGTATTCATGGGGATATAGGGGAGGAAGGTATTCATGAGGACATAGGGGAGGAAGGTATTCATGAGGACATAGGGGAGGAATGTATTCATGGGGACATAGAGGAGGAAGGTATTCATGAGGACATAGAGGAGGAAGGTATTCATGAGGACATAGGGGAGGAAGGTATTCATGAGGACATAGGGGAGGAAGGTATTCACAGGGACATAGGGGAGGAAGGTATTCATGAGGACATAGGGGAGGAAGGTATTCATGGGGACACAGGGGAGGAAGGTATTCATGAGGACATAGGGAGGAAGATATTCATGGGGACACAGGGGAGGAAGGTATTCATGAGGACATAGTGGAGGAAGGTATTCATGGGGACATAGGGGAGGCAGGTATTCATGGAGACATAGAGGGAGGCAGGTATTCATGGAGACATAGGGAGGAAGGTATTCATGGGGACATAGGGGAGGAAGGTATTCATGGGGACATAGGGAGGAAGGTATTCATGGGGACATAGGGAGGCAGGTATTCATGAGGCCATAGGGTAGGAAAGGTATTCATGAGGCCATAGAGGAGGAAGGTATTCATGGGGACCATAGGGTAGGAAAGGTATTAATGGGGACATAGGGGAGGAAAGGTATTAATGGGGACATAGGGAGGAAGGTATTCATGGGGACATAGGGGAGGAAGGTATTCACAGGGACATAGGGAGTTCAGGTATTCATGAGGCCATAGGGGAGGAAGGTATTC
>NW_027038573.1:0-33107 GCF_034236695.1 Oncorhynchus nerka
TCTCTGCAGTCTGTCCCTGTCTACTGTCTCTACAGTCTCTCTCTCTACTGTCTCTGCAGTCTGTCCCTGTCTACTGTCTCTACAGTCTCTCTCTCTACTGTCTCTGCAGTCTGTCCCTGTCTACTGTCTCTACAGTCTCTCTCTACTGTCTCTGCAGTCTGTCCCTGTCTACTGTCTCTACAGTCTCTCTCTACTGTCTCTGCAGTCTGTCCCTGTCTACTGTCTCTGCAGTCTGTCCCTGTCTACTGTCTCTACAGTCTCTCTCTACTGTCTCTGCAGTCTGTCCCTGTCTACTGTCTCTACAGTCTCTCTCTACTGTCTCTACAGTCTCTCTCTGCTGTCTCTACAGTCTGTCCCTGTCTACTGTCTCTACAGTCTCTCTCTACTGTCTCTGCAGTCTGTCCCTGTCTACTGTCTCTACAGTCTCTCTCTACTGTCTCTACAGTCTCTCTCTGCTGTCTCTACAGTCTGTCGCTGTCTACAGTCTCTACAGTCTCTCTCTCTACTGTCTCTGCAGTCTGTCCCTGTCTACTGTCTCTACAGTCTCTCTACTGTCTCTGCAGTCTGTCCCTGTCTACTGTCTCTACAGTCTCTCTCTGCTGTCTCTACAGTCTGTCGCTGTCTACTGTCTCTACAGTCTCTCTCTACTGTCTCTGCAGTCTGTCCCTGTCTACTGTCTCTACAGTCTCTCTCTACTGTCTCTACAGTCTCTCTCTGCTGTCTCTACAGTCTGTCCCTGTCTACTGTCTCTACAGTCTCTCTCTACTGTCTCTGCAGTCTGTCCCTGTCTACTGTCTCTACAGTCTCTCTCTACTGTCTCTACAGTCTCTCTCTGTCTCTACAGTCTGTCGCTATCTACAGTCTCTACAGTCTCTCTCTCTACTGTCTCTGCAGTCTGTCCCTGTCTACTGTCTCTACAGTCTCTCTCTACTGTCTCTGCAGTCTGTCCCTGTCTACTGTCTCTACAGTCTCTCTCTGCTGTCTCTACAGTCTGTCGCTGTCTACAGTCTCTCTCTCTACTGTCTCTGCAGTCTGTCCCTGTCTACTGTCTCTACAGTCTCTCTCTCTACTGTCTCTGCAGTCTGTCCCTGTCTACTGTCTCTACAGTCTCTCTCTACTGTCTCTGCAGTCTGTCCCTGTCTACTGTCTCTACAGTCTCTCTCTGCTGTCTCTACAGTCTGTCGCTGTCTACAGTCTCTACAGTCTCTCTCTCTACTGTCTCTGCAGTCTGTCCCTGTCTACTGTCTCTACAGTCTCTCTCTACTGTCTCTGCAGTCTGTCCCTGTCTACTGTCTCTACAGTCTCTCTCTCTACTGTCTCTCTCTCTACTGTCTCTGCAGTCTGTCCCTGTCTACTGTCTCTACAGTCTCTCTCTACTGTCTCTGCAGTCTGTCCCTGTCTACAGTCTCTACAGTCTCTCTCTCTACTGTCTCTGCAGTCTGTCCCTGTCTACTCTCTCTACTGTCTCTGCAGTCTCTCTCTGCTGTCTCTACAGTCTGTCCCTGTCTACTGTCTCTACAGTCTCTCTCTGCTGTCTCTACAGTCTGTCCCTGTCTACTGTCTCTACAGTCTCTCTCTACTGTCTCTGCAGTCTGTCCCTGTCTACTGTCTCTACAGTCTCTCTCTGCAGTCTGTCCCTGTCTACTGTCTCTACAGTCTCTCTCTACTGTGTCTGCAGTCTGTCCCTGTCTACAGTCTCTCTCTACTGTCTCTGCAGTCTGTCCCTGTCTACAGTCTCTACAGTCTCTCTCTACTGTCTCTGCAGTCTGTCCCTGTCTACTGTCTCTAGAGTCTCTCTCTCTACTGTCTCTGCAGTCTGTCCCTGTCTACTGTCTCTACAGTCTCTCTCTACTGTGTCTGCAGTCTGTCCCTCTCTACTGTCTCTACAGTCTCTCTCTACTGTCTCTACAGTGTCTCTCTCTACTCTCTCTACAGTCTGTCCCTGTCTACAGTCTCTACAGTGTCTCTCTCTGCTGTCTCTGCAGTATGTCCCTGTCTACTGTCTCTACAGTCTCTCTCTCTACTGTCTCTGCAGTCTGTCCCTCTCTACTGTCTCTACAGTCTCTCTCTACTGTCTCTACAGTCTCTCTCTACTGTCTCTACAGTGTCTCTCTCTACTGTCTCTACAGTGTCTCTCTCTACTGTCTCTACAGTGTCTCTCTCTACTGTCTCTGCAGTCTGTCCCTGTCTACTGTCTCTCTCTACTGTCTCTACAGTCTCTCTCTCTACTGTCTCTACAGTCTCTCTCTCTACTGTCTCTGCAGTCTGTCCCTGTCTACAGTCTCTCTCTACACTCTCTACAGTCTGTCCCTGTCTACTGTCTCTCCCTACTGTCTCTACAGTGTCTCTCTACTGTCTCTACAGTCTCTCTCTACTGTCTCTGCAGTCTGTCTCTACAGTGTCTCTCTCTACTGTCTATACAGTGTCTCTACTGTCTATACAGTGTCTCTCTCTACTGTCTATACAGTGTCTCTCTCTACTGTCTCTACAGTCTCTGCAGTCTCTGCAGTCTCTCTCTACTGTCTCTACAGTCTCTCTCTACTGTCTCTGCAGTGTGTCCCTGTCTACTGTCTCTCTACTGTCTCTGCAGTCTGTCCCTGTCTACTGTCTCTACAGTCTCTCTCTACTGTCTCTACTGTCTCTCTCTACTGTCTCTCTCTACTGTCTCTCTCTACTGTCTCTGCAGTCTGTCCCTGTCTACTGTCTCTCTCTACTGTCTCTACAGTGTCTCTCTCTCTACTGTCTCTACAGTCTCTCTCTACTGTCTCTACAGTCTGTCCCTGTCTACTGTCTCTCTCTACTGTCTCTACAGTGTCTCTCTCTACTGTCTCTGCAGTCTCTCTGTCTACTGTCTCTGCAGTCTGTCTCTGTCTCTGCAGTCTCTGCAGTCTGTCTCTCTCTCTACTGTCTCTGCAGTCACTCTCTCTACTGTCTCGGTCTCTCTCTGTCTCTGCAGTCTCTCTCTCTACTGTGTCTGCAGTCTCTCTTTCTACTGTCTCTGTCTCTCTCTACTGTCTCTGCAGTCTGTCTCTCTCTACTGTCTCTCTCTACTGTCTCTGCAGTCTCTCTCTCTCTACTGTCTCTCTCTCTCTACTGTCTCTGTCTCTCTACTGTCTCTGCAGTCTCTCTACTGTCTCTGTCTCTCTCTACTGTCTCTGCAGTCTCTCTACTGTCTCTGTCCCTCTCTACTGTCTCTGCAGTCTGTCTCTCTCTACTGTCTCTGTCTCTCTCTACTGTCTCTGCAGTCTCTCTCTCTCTCTACTGTCTCTGCAGTCTGTCTCTCTACTGTGTCTGCAGTCTCTCTCTACAGTCTCTTCTGTCTGTCTATTGTCTCTGCAGTCTCTCTGTCGACTCTCTGCAGTCTCTCTGTCGACTGTCTCTGTCGACTGTCTCTGTCGACTCTCTGCAGTCTCTCTGTCGACTGTCTCTGTCGACTGTCGACTGTCTCTGTCGACTCTCTGCAGTCTCTCTGTCAACTGTCTCTGTCGACTGTCTCTGTCGACTCTCTGCAGTCTCTCTGTCGACTGTCTCTGTCGACTGTCTCTGTCGACTCTCTGTCGACTGTCTCTGTCGACTCTCTGCAGTCTCTCTGTCGACTGTCTCTGTCGACTGTCTCTGCAGTATGTCTCTCTGTCTACTGTCTGTCGACTGTCTCTGCAGTATGTCTCTGCAGTATGTCTCTGCAGTATGTCTCTGCCGACTGTCTCTGCAGTATGTCTCTGCCGACTGTCTCTGCAGTATGTCTCTGCCGACTGTCTCTGCAGTATGTCTCTGCCGACTGTCTCTGCAGTATGTCTCTGCCGACTGTCTCTGCAGTATGTCTCTGCAGTATGTCTCTGCCGACTGTCTCTGCAGTATGTCTCTGCCGACTGTCTCTGCAGACTGTCTCTGCAGTATGTCTCTGCAGACTGTCTCTGCAGTATGTCTCTGCCGACTGTCTCTGCAGTATGTCTCTGCCGACTGTCTCTGCAGTATGTCTCTGCAGTATGTCTCTGCCGACTGTCTCTGCAGTATGTCTCTGCCGACTGTCTCTGCAGTATGTCTCTGCCGACTGTCTCTGCAGTATGTCTCTGCCGACTGTCTCTGCAGTATGTCTCTGCCGACCGTCTCTGTCGACTGTCTCTGTCGACTGTCTCTGCAGTATGTCTCTCTGTCTACTGTCTGTCGACTGTCTCTGTCGACTGTCTCTGCAGTATGTCTCTCTGTCTACTGTCTGTCGACTGTCTCTGCAGTATGTCTCTGCCGACTGTCTCTGCGGTATGTCTCTGCCGACTGTCTCTGCGGTATGTCTCTGCCGACTGTCTCTGCGGTATGTCTCTGCCGACTGTCTCTGCGGTATGTCTCTGCCGACCGTCTCTGTCGACTGTCTCTGTCGACTGTCTCTGCAGTATGTCTCTGCCGACTGTCTCTGCCGACTGTCTCTCTGTACCGTCTCTGCAGTATGTCTCTCTCTCTACTGTCTATATAGTATGTCTCTCTACTGTCTCTGCAGTATGTCTCTCTCTCTACTGTCTCTGTCTACTGTCTATATAGTATGTCTGTCTACTGTCTATAGTATGTCTCTCTCTCTACTGTCTCTGTCTACTGTCTATATAGTATGTCTCTCTCTCTCTACTGTCTCTGCAGTATATGTCTGTCTACTGTCTCTGCAGTGTCCAATTTACAGTAGCTATTACAACAACAAAAATACCATGCTATTGTTTGAGGATAATGGACAACAACAAAACAATTACCACAGCAACTGATTTTATACATTCACCTCTGAAGGTAAATAATGTACAGAAGTCAAAGTTTACATACACCTCGGCCAAATACATTTCAACTCAGTTTTTCACAATTCCACAATTTCACAATTAATTCTAGTCAGAGCTGGTGTAACTAAGTCAGGTTTGTAGGTCTCCTTGCACAAACACGCTTTTTAAGTTCTGCCCACAAATATTCTATAGGATTGAGGTGAGGGCTTTGTGATGGCCACTCCAATAGCTTGACTTTGTTGTCCTTAAGCCATTTTGCCACAACTTTGGAAGTATGCTTGGGGTCATTGTCCATTTGGACGACCCATTTGTGACCAAGCTTTAACTTCCTGACTGATGTCTTGAGATGTTGCTTCAATATATCCACATAATGTTCCTGCCTCATGATGTCATCTATTTTGTGGAGTGCACCAGACCCTCCTGCAGCAAAGCACCCCCACAACATGATGCTGCCACCCCCGTGCTTCACGGTTGGGATGGTGTTCTTCAGCTTGCAAGCCTCCCCCTTTTTCCTCCAAACATAACGATGGTCATTATGGCCAAACATTTATGTTTTTGTTTCATCAGACCAGAGGACAAAAAGTACGATCTTTGTCCCCATGTGCAGTTGCAAACCGTAGTCTGGCTTTTTTATGGCGGTTTTGGAGCAGTGGCTTCTTCCTTGCTGAGGGGCTTTTCAGGTTATGTCGATATAGGACTCGTTTTACTGTGGATAAAGATACTTTTGTACCTGTTTCCTCCAGCATCTTCACAAGGTCCTTTACTGTTGTTCTGGGATTGATTTGCACATTTCGCACCAAAGTACGTTCATCTCTAGGAGACAGAACGCGTCTCCTTCCTGAGCGGTATGACGGCTGCGTGGTCCCATGGTGTTTATACTTGCGTACTATTGTTTGAACAGATGAACGTGGTACCTTCAGGCATTTGGAAATTGCTCCCAAGGATGAACCAGACTTGTGGAGGTCTACAATTGTTTTGTCTGATGTCTTGACTGATTTCTTTTGATTTTCCCCTGATGTCAAGCAAAGAGTCACTGAGGTTGAAGGTAGACCTTGAAATACATCCACAGGTACACCTCCAATTGACTCAAATTATGTAAATTAGCCTATCAGAAGCTTCTAAAGCCATGACATCATTTTCTGGAATTTTCCAAGCTGTTTAAAGGCACATTCAACTTCGTGTATGTAAACTTCTGACCAACTGGAATTGTGATACAGTGAAATAATCTGTAAACAATTGTTGGAAAAGTTACTTGTCATGCACAAAGTAGATGTCTTAACCGACTTGCCAAAACTATAGTTTGTTATCAAGAAATTTGTGGAGTGGTTGAAAAACGAGTTTTAATGACTTCAACATAAATGTATGTGAACTTCGGACTTCAACTGTTCGTACTTTCAGTAATCTTCCTCTGATTTGTCATCCTGAGAGTCCCAGAGAGAAAATGTAGTGTGGTTTTGTTTGAAAGTCAAATGTAGGAACTTGGTTCTGCTGTCTCTGGCTCAATCTGATTTGACATACAGTGCCTTGCGAAAGTATTCGGCCCCCTTGAACTTTGCGACCTTTTGCCACATTTCAGGCTTCAAACATAAAGATATAAAACTGTATTTTTTTGTGAGGAATCAACAACAAGTGAGACACAATCATGAAGTGGAACGACATTTATTGGATATTTCAAACTTTTTTAACAGATCAAAAACTGAAAAATTGGGCGTGCAAAATTATTCAGCCTCTTCAAGTTAATACTTTGTAGCGTCACCTTTTGCTGCGAATACAGCTGTAAGTCGCTTGGGGTATGTCTCTATCAGTTTTGCAGTTTTTGAAATGTGGCAAAAGGTCGCAAAGTTCAAGGGGGACGAATACTTTCGCAAGGCACTGTATGTGTCTTTATTATGGCCTTTGGCAGGACGTTGGGAAGTACAGCTCAGTTTCCACCTCACTCGACCTCAATGCAATTGAGATAGTTTGGGATGAGTTGGACTGCAGAGTGAAGGAAAAGCAGCCAGCAAGTGCTAAGTATATGTGGGAACTCCTTCGACAGTTGGGAAAGCATTCCAGGTGAAGCTGGTTGAGAGAATTCCAAGATTGTGCAAAGCTGTCATCAAGGCAAAGGGTGGCTACTCTGAAGAATTTCAAATCTAAAATATATTTTGTATGCTTTTAACACTTTTTTTTTTTTGGTTACTACATGATTCCATGTCTTATTTCATAGTTTTTAAGTAAAAAATAAATTAAACCCTTGAATGAAAAAGGTGTCCAAACCTTTGACTGGTACTGTAGTTGTAAACTGACTGGGGCAGTAACAGGGACTTCCTGACTGACTGATGTTCTCTCTACATATGAATATGTTCTTTCTGTCCATAGTTCTGATATGAGTGGGGCCAGTAACACTCTGGCGAGGGAGTTCCTCACCGACGTTCACCAGCTTTGCAGTGCCGTGGCTCAGAGGGCGGAGTCACGGGGAGAGGAGGACGAGGAGAGTCACATGGTTGCCCTGGGCGAATACCTGGTCAGGGGCAGGGGCTTCTTGCTGCTCAGCGCCCTGGACTCCATCATCGACCAGGTGAGATTCACCTGTACACTCTCTCACACACACACACACTCTCTCACACACACTCTCTCACACACACTCTCTCACACTCACACACACACACACACACATACTCTGCCTTAGTACACACATGCACAAGCATCTAATGCTTCCAACCCCCTCAGCTATTCTCCTGACACACAATGCCGTTGGGGGAATGTCCTAGCGTGCCGTTGGAGAATGTCTAGCGTGCCGTTGGGGGGGGGAATGTCCTAGTGCCGTTGGGGGGGAATGTCCTAGCGTGCGTTGGAGAATGTCTAGCGACGTGCGTTGGGGGAATGTCCTAGCGTGCGTGGGGGGAATGTCTAGCGTGCCGTTGGGAGATAATGTCTAGCGTGCCGTTGGGGGGAATGTCTAAGCGCGTGCCGTTGAGAGGGAATGTCTAAGTGCCGTTGGGGGGAATGTCCTAAGCGTGCGTTTGGGGGGAATGTCTAGCGTGCCGTTGGGGGAATGTCTAGCGTGCCGTTGGGGGAATGTTGCCGTTGGGGGAATGTCCTAGCGTGCCGTTGGGGGGAAATGTCTAGCGTGCGTTGGGAATGTCCTAGCGTGCCGTTGGGGGGAATGTCCTAGCGTGCCGTTGGGGGAAATGTCCTAGCGTGCCGTTGGGGGAATGTCCTAAGCGTGCCGTTGGGGGAATGTCCCTAGCGGCCGCTGGGGGAATGTCCTAGCGTGCCGTTGGGGAATGTCCCTAGCGTGCCGTTGGGGGATGCTCCACATTAGCAGGTATTGTTCCTGTTGTGACTCCCTCAGTTTGCTAGGGTCCTGACTTACCCAGAGATAGGAGAGCTCTGCCAGGAGAGGTTCTAGAGGCGGAGAGAGGGAGAGCTCTGCCAGGAGAGGTTCTAGAGGCGGAGGAGGGGAGAGCTCTGCCAGGGAGAGGTTCTAGAGGCGGAGAGAGGAGAGCTCTGCCAGGAGAGGTTCTAGAGGCGGAGAGAGGAGAGCTCTGCCAGGAGGTTTAGAGGCGGAGAGAGGGGAGAGCTCTGCCAGGAGAGGTTCTAGAGGCGGAGAGAGGGGAGAGCTCTGCCAGGAGAGGTTCTAGAGGGGAGAGCTCTGCCAGGAGAGGTTCTAGAGGCGGAGAGGGAGAGACTCTGCCAGGAAGAGGTTCTAGAGGGGAGAGCTCTGCCAGGAGGTTCTAGAGGGGAGAGCTCTGCCAGGAGAGGTTCTAGAGGGGAGAGCTCTGCCCAGGAGAGGTTCTAGAGGGGAGAGCTCTGCCAGGGAGAGGTTCTAGAGGGGAGAGAGCTCTGCCAGGAGAGGTTCTAGAGGGGAGAGCTCTGCCAGGAGGTTCTAGAGGGGAGAGCTCTGCCAGGAGAGGTTCTAGAGGGAGAGCTCTGCCAGGAGAGGTGCTGCTAGCGCCTGGATCGACCAGGGAGATTCACCTGTACACTCTCTCACACACACACACACTCTCTAGACTCTCGGAGACTCTCAGGGGAGGACTCTCTCACACTGCCAGGAGAGGTTCTAGACATGGACAAGCAGGAGGTTCTAGAGGTGGGGAGAGGGGAGGTTCTAGAGGTGGGGAGAGCTCTGCCAGGAGAGGTTCTAGAGGTGGAGAGAGGAGAGGTTCTAGAGGTGGAGAGAGCCGGGAGAGCTCTGCCAGTAGAGGTTCTAGAGGTGGAGAGAGTATAGTGCACTATTTAGTCCAGAGCCCTCATAGGGGACGTACACTTAGTCTTATTTGGTTTTAATTCACATCGTTAAGGCACTGCATTCTCTGCATCCCTGATGAGGAATGCTCTGGCCGGGTCAGAGGAGTTAGAGAATGATATTTAGAGAGAGGCTGTCATGCACACACCTACTGGCAGGAGGACACAGTCCTAACTGCCAGGGTAAAATCAAGGGGCCGTTGGGGGACACCCCATACCAGTCCCTTTGCACCTACTGCACTTACTGCGTGCCGTTGCATGTCTACGTGCACTTATGCTCCCCTAGCAGGTATTGTTCCTGTTGTGACTCCCCTCAAGTACCTAGGGTGCTGCCCTGCAAGTACCTACCAGCTCTGCCCTGCAAGTACCTACTGCCTGCCCTAGGCGGAGTAGGGGAGAGCTCTGCCCTGCAAGGTTCTAGAGGCTGCTCTGCCTGCAAGTTCTACGGAGAGGGGAGAGCTCTCCCTGCAAGTACCTACTGCTGCCCTGCAAGTACCTACTGCTCCCCTGCAAGTACCACTGCTGCCCTGCAAGTACCTACTGCTGCCCTGCAAGTACCTACTGCTGCCCTGCCAGGAGAGGAGGTTCTGCCCTGCTGGAGAGAGGGGGAGGTTCTGCCAGTGGACCTAGTGAGGTTCTGCCAGGACCTAGGGGCTGTTCTAGCCAGTGGGGACCTAGCTGCTGCCCTGCCAGTACCTAGCGCTGCCCTGCAAGTACCTAGCGCTGCCCTGCAAGTTTTTAGCGCTGCCCTGCAAGTACCTAGCGCTTATTTGGTTTAATTACTTAGCGCATTCTGCCCCTGATGAGGCAATGCTCTGTGTCAAGATACCTAGCGCTGCCATGCAAGTACCTACTGGCCAGGAGGACACGCTGCCCTGCAAGTACCTAGCGCTGCCCTGCCAGTACCTAGCCCTCCTGCCCTGCAAGTACCTACTGCTCCCCTGCAAGTACCTGCTGCTGCCCTGCCAGTACCTAGTGCTGCCCTGCCAGTACCCAGTGCTGCCCTGCCAGTACCTACTGCTGCCCTGCCAGTACCTACTGCTGCCCTGCAAGTACCTACTGCTCCCTGCCCACAGGTATCTAGCGCGCTGCCCTGCAAGTACCTAGCTGCTGCCCTGCCAGTACCTAGCGCTGCCCTGCCAGTACCTAGCGCTGCCCTGCCAGTACCTAGCGCTGCCCTGCCAGTACCTAGCGCTGCCCTGCAAGTACCTAGTGCTGCCCTGCACCTACTTCACCTACTGCTGCCCTGCCAGTACCTAGCGCTGCCCTGCCAGTACCTAGTGCTGCCCTGCAAGTACCTAGCTGCTGCCCTGCCTACTTACCTACTGCTGCCCTGCAAGTACCTAGCGCTGCCCTGCCAGTACCTAGCGCTGCCCTGCCAGTACCTAGCGCTGCCCTGCCAGTACCTAGCGCTGCCCTGCCAGTACCTAGCGCTGCCCTGCCAGTACCTAGCGCTGCCCCCACGTACTTCACTTACTGCTGCCCTGCAAGTACCTAGCGCTGCCCTGCCAGTACCTACTGCTGCCCTGCCAGTACCTAGCGCTGCCCTGCCAGTACCTAGCGCCTGCTGCCCTGTCCAGTACCTAGCGCTGCCCTGCCAGTACCTAGCGCTGCCCTGCCAGTACCTAGCGCTGCCCTGCCAGTACCTAGCGCTGCCCTGCCAGTACCTAGCGCTGCCCTGCCAGTACCTAGCGCTGCCCCTGCCAGTACCTAGCGCTGCCCTGCCAGTACCTAGCGCTGCCCTGCCAGTACCTACTGCTGCCTGCCAGTACCTAGCGCTGCCCTGCCAGTACCTACTGCTGCCCTGCCAGTACCTAGCGCTGCCCTGCCAGTACCTAGCGCTGCCCTGCCAGTACCTAGCGCTGCCCTGCCAGTACCTAGCGCTGCCCTGCCAGTACCTAGCGCTGCCCTGCCAGTACCTAGCGCTGCCCTGCCAGTACCTAGCGCTGCCCTGCCAGTACCTAGCGCTGCCCCTGCCAGTACCTAGCGCTGCCCTGCCAGTACCTAGCGCTGCCCTGCCAGTACCTAGCGCTGCCCTGCCAGTACCTAGCGCTGCCCTGCCAGTACCTAGCGCTGCCCTGCCAGTACCTAGCGCTGCCCTGCCAGTACCTAGCGCTGCCCTGCCAGTACCTAGCGCTGCCCTGCCAGTACCTACTGCTGCCCTGCCAGTACCTACTGCTGCCCTGCCAGTACCTACTGCTGCCCTGCCAGTACCTAGCGCTGCCCTGCCAGTACCTAGCGCTGCCCTGCCAGTACCTACGCTGCCCCCGGCCAGTACCTAGCGCTGCCCGGCCAGTACCTACTGCTGCCCGGCCAGTACCTAGCGCTGCCCTGCCAGTACCTACTGCTGCCCTGCCAGTACCTAGCGCTGCCCTGCCAGTACCTACCTAGCGCTGCCCTGCCAGTACCTACCTAGCGCTGCCCTGCCAGTACCTAGCGCTGCCCTGCCAGTACCTAGCGCTGCCCTGCCAGTACCTAGTGCTGCTGTCCCCTGGATGGTTAAAGCCTGATTTCTACATTACACAAACGTGTGTGTGCCTTATGTAGAAATGGCAATCCTGCATAGTTGCATCATTTTACACTTTTTGGGGCATCACACAGTTGCGTGCTTTTGCTACGCAAATATGCAAAACTGTAATTTTGCGTAGCTACCGGGGTTCTGGTGTTGCGTACTGGCTTGGGATATGAATTAGGTTGAACCTGCTGCTCTCTCTACTGCCACAGGAAGATACCTGTTCAGCAGGAGGAAGCATTTTCATGTCCAGCCTCAACCTCTCTCTGGTTCCATGGCCAGTGGATGTCCTCTGCTTTCCTCCAGGGTTGCTTGTGCTGGATGTCCTGAGTGATCATGAGGACATACAAGGAGAGAGAGAAGTTCCTAGAAAGTCTCTCTCATTCTGCCCGGACCTATACAGTCATTTGTCTGGACTGTTAGTGGGATGGCGTGATATTACTTCAGAAGGTGTGAACAGAGAGCGAGAGAGAAGTAGAATCTTCTAGCTAACTAAGACTGTCTGTATGTCTGTCCCTGTATGAGCTGACATGTAGAGAGAGAGAATATTCTAGCTAACTGAGACTCTCTCTGTAGGAGCTGACCTGTAGAGAGAGAGAGAATATTCTAGCTAACTGAGACTCTCTCCCAGTAGGAGCTGACCTGTAGAGAGAGAGAGAATATTCTAGCTAACTGAGACTCTCCCTGTAGGAGCTGACCTGTAGAGAGAGAATATTCTAGCTAACTGAGACTCTCCCTGTAGGAGCTGACCTGTCGAGAGGAGCTGCTAACCCTGCTGCTGTCTCTACTGCCACTGGTCTGGAAGATACCTGTTCAGGAGGAGAAGGCCCCAGGTAGGTCCTCCACACTCCACACCTTCATCACTAACACACACCGCCTTCACAGTGTACACCTGCTACCTGTAAAACACCAGTAAACCCAACCTAACTACCTAAACTACTGTTGACCTCCTCTACCGTGTCTCCTAACACACATCTATACAACTGTAACAAAACTACTGTTGACCTCCTCTACCGTGTCTCCTAACACACATCTATACAACTGTAACAAAACTACTGTTGACTTCCTCTACCGTGTCTCCTAACACACATCTATACAACTGTAACAAAACTACTGTTGACTTCCTCTACCGTGTCTCCTAACACACATCTATACAACTGTAACAAAACTACTGTTGACCTCCTCTACCGTGTCCTAACACACATCTATACAACTGTAACAAAACTACTGTTGACTCTCTAACACACATCTATACAACTGTAACAAAACTACTGTTGACTTCCTCTACCGTGTCTCCTAACACACATCTATACAACTGTAACAAAACTACTGTTGACCTCCTCTACCGTGTCTCCTAACACACATCTATACAACTGTAACAAAACTACTGTTGACCTCCTCTACCGTGTCTCCTAACACACATCTATACAACTGTAACAAAACTACTGTTGACTTCCTCTACCGTGTCTCCTAACACACATCTATACAACTGTAACAAAACTACTGTTGACCTCCTCTACCGTGTCTCCTAACACACATCTATACAACTGTAACAAAACTACTGTTGACCTCCTCTCTCCTAACACACATCTATACAACTGTAACAAAACTACTGTTGACCTCCTCTACCGTGTCTCCTAACACACATCTATACAACTGTAACAAAACTACTGTTGACCTCCTCTACCGTGTCTCCTAACACACATCTATACAACTGTAACAAAACTACTGTTGACTGTTGACCTCCTCTACCGTGTCTCCTAACACACATCTATACAACTGTAACAAAACTACTGTTGACCTCCTCTACCGTGTCTCCTAACACACATCTATACAACTGTAACAAAACTACTGTTGACCTCCTCTCTCCTAACACACATCTATACAACTGTAACAAAACTACTGTTGACTTCCTCTACCGTGTCTCCTAACACACATCTATACAACTGTAACAAAACTACTGTTGACCTCCTCTACCGTGTCTCCTAACACACATCTATACAACTGTAACAAAACTACTGTTGACTTCCTCTACCGTGTCTCCTAACACAACCCAGGAGTGGATGGATGGATGGATATTGTAGCTGTAAACATTGATGTATTCTAGTTTGAGAGCAGTGAGAGTTATATAGAACAACAACAGTTATACAACCCAACAGTGAGTGGTTGGATGGATGGTTGGATGGATGGATGGATGGATAATGGTTGCCTACTGGAGCTGTGGGATGGATGGATGGATGGATGGATGGATGGATGGATGGATGGATGCCTACTGGAGCTGTGGATGGATGAATGGATGGATGGATGCCTACTGGAGCTGTGGATGGATGGATGGATGGATGCCTTACTGGAGCTGTGGATGGATGGATGGATGGATGCCTACTGGAGCTGTGGATGGATGGTTGGATGGATGGATGGATGGATGGATGGATGGATGCCTACTGGAGCTGTGGATGGATGGTTGGATGGATGGATGGATGGATGGATGGATGCCTACTGGAGCTGTGGATGGATGGATGGATGGATGCCTACTGGAGCTGTGGATGGATGGTTGGATGGATGGATGATTGGATAATGGTTGCCTACTGGAGCTGTGGATGGATGGTTGGATAATGGTTGCCAACTGGAGCTGTGGATGGATGGTTGGATAATGGTTGCCTACTGGAGCTGTGGATGGATGGTTGGATAATGGTTGCCTACTGGAGCTGTGGATGGATGGTTGGATAATGGTTGCCTACTGGAGCTGTGGATGGATGGTTGGATAATGGTTGCCTACTGGAGCTGTGGATGGATGGTTGGATAATGGTTGCCTACTGGAGCTGTGGATGGATGGTTGGATAATGGTTGCCTACTGGAGCTGTAGATGGATGGTTGCCTACTAGAGCTGATAATGGATGGATGGATAGATGCCTACTGGAGCTGTGGATGGATGGATGGATAATGGTTGCCTACTGGAGGTGTGGATGGATGGTTGGATAATGGTTGCCTACTGGAGCTGTGGATGGATGGTTGGATAATGGTTGCCTACTGGAGCTGTGGATGGATGGTTGCCTACTAGAGCTGATAATGGATGGATGGATAGATGCCTACTGGAGCTGTGGATGGATGGATGGATAATGGTTGCCTACTGGAGGTGTGGATGGATGGTTGGATAATGGTTGCCTACTGGAGCTGTGGATGGATGGTTGGATAATGGTTGCCTACTGGAGCTGTGGATGGATGGTTGCCTACTAGAGCTGTGGATGGATGGTTGGATAATGTTTTGCCTACTGGAGCTGTGGATGGATGGTTGCCTACTAGAGCTGATAATGGATGGATGGATAGATACCTACTGGAGCTGTGGATGGATGGATGGATGGAGATTTCTGGAGCTGTGGATGGATGGTTGGATAATGGTTGCCTACTGGAGCTGTGGATGGATGGTTGCCTACTAGAGCTGATAATGGATGGATGGATGGATAATGGAGCTGTGGATGGATGGATGCCTACTGGAACTGTGGATGGATGGATGCCTACTGGAACTGTGGATGGATGGATAGATGCCTACTGGAGCTGATAATGGATGGATGGATAGATGCCTACTGGAGCTGTGGATGGATGGATGGCCTACTGGAGCTGTGGATGGATGGTTGACTGGAACTGTGGATGGATGGTTGGATAATGGTTGCCTACTGGAGCTGTGGATGGATGGTTGCCTACTAGAGCTGATAATGGATGGATGGATGGATAATGGAGCTGTGGATGGATGGATGCCTACTGGAACTGTGGATGGATGGATGCCTACTGGAACTGTGGATGGATGGATAGATGCCTACTGGAGCTGATAATGGATGGATGGATAGATGCCTACTGGAGCTGTGGATGGATGGATAGATGCCTACTGGAGCTGTGGATGGATGGTTGCCTACTGGAACTGTGGATGGATGGATGCCTACTGGAGCTGTGGATGGACGGATGCCTACTGGAGCTGATAATGGATGGATGGATAGGTGCCTACTGGAGCTGTGGATGGATGGATGCCTACTGGAGCTGTGGATGGATGGATGCCTACTGGAGCTGTGGATGGATGGATGCCTACTGGAGCTGTGGATGGATGGATGCCTACTGGAGCTGTGGATGGATGGATGCCTACTGGAGCTGTGGATGGATGGATGGATGGATACCTACTGGAGCTGTGGATGGATGGATGCCTACTGGAGCTGTGGATGGATGGATGCCTACTGAGCTGTGGATGGATGGATGCCTACTGGAGCTGTGGATGGATGGATGCCTACTGGAGCTGTGGATGGATGGTTGCCTACTGAGCTGAGGATGGATGGATGCCTACTGGAGCTGAGAGTGGATGGATGGATGGATGGATACCTACTGAGCTCAGGATGGATGGATGGATGCCTACTGGAGCTGTGGATGGATGGATGGATGGATAGATGGATGCCTACTAGAGCTGTGGATGGATGGATGGATAGATGGATGCCTACTGGAGCTGTGGATGGATGGATGGATAGATGGATGCCTACTAGAGCTGTGGATGGATGGATGGATAGATGGATGCCTACTGGAGCTGTGGATGGATGGATGGATGCCTACTGGAGCTGAGAATGGATGGATGGATGGATGGATGCCTACTGGAGCTGTGGATGGATGGATGGATAGATGGATGCCTACTGGAGCTGAGAATGGATGGATGGATGGATAGATGGATGCCTACTGGAGCTGTGGATGGATGGATGCCTACTGGAGCTGTGGATGGATGGATGGATGCCTACTGGAGCTGAGAATGGATGGATGGATAGATGGATGCCTACTGGAGCTGTGGATGGATGGATGGATACCTACTGAGCTGTGGATGGATGGATGCCTACTGGAGCTGTGGATGGATGCCTACTGGAGCTGTGGATGGATGGATGGATACCTACTGGAGCTGTGGATGGATGGATGGATGGATACCTACTGGAGCTGAGAATGGATTGATGGATACCTACTGAGCTGTGGATGGATGGATGGATGCCTACTGGAGCTGTGGATGGATGGATGGATACCTACTGGAGCTGTGGATAGATGGATGCCTACTGGAGCTGTGGATGGATGGATGGATGGATGCCTACTGAGCTGTGGATGGATGGATGGATGCCTACTGGAGCTGTGGATGGATGGATGCCTACTGGAGCTGTGGATGGATGGATACCTACTGGAGCTGTGGATGGATGGATGGATGCCTACTGGAGCTGAGAATGGATTGATGGATGGATGGATGCCTACTGGAGCTGAGAATGGATGGATGGATGGATGCCTACTGGAGCTGTGGATGGATGGATGCCTACTGAGCTGAGAATGGATGGATGGATGGATGCCTACTGGAGCTGTGGATGGATGGATGCCTACTGGAGCTGAGAATGGATGGATGGATGGATGCCTACTGGAGCTGTGGATAGATGGATGCCTACTGGAGCTGTGGATGGATGGATGCCTACTGGAGCTGTGGATGGATGGATGGATGCCTACTGGAGCTGTGGATGGATGGATGCCTACTGAAGCTGTGGATGGATGGATGGATGGATGCCTACTGGAGCTGTGGATGGATGGATGGATGCCTACTGGAGCTGTGGATGGATGGATGGATGGATGCCTACTGGAGCTGTGGATGGATGGATGCCTACTGGAGCTGTGGATGGATGGATAGATGGATGCCTACTGGAGCTGTGGATGGATGGATGGATGGATGCCTACTGAGCTGTGGATGGATGGATGGATGGATGCCTACTGGAGCTGTGGATGGATGGATGGATGCCTACTGGAGCTGTGGATGGATGGATGGATGGATGCCTACTGGAGCTGTGGATGGATGGATGCCTACTGAAGCTGTGGATGGATGGATAGATGGATGCCTACTGGAGCTGTGGATGGATGGATGGATGGATGCCTACTGGAGCTGTGGATGGATGGATGGATGGATGCCTACTGGAGCTGTGGATGGATGGATGGATGCCTACTGGAGCTGTGGATGGATGGATGGATGGATGCCTACTGGAGCTGTGGATGGATGGATGCCTACTGAAGCTGTGGATGGATGGATGGATGCCTACTGAGCTGTGGATGGATGGATGGATGCCTACTGAAGCTGATTGACCTCAGGGTGACTGGGGTATTTAGTGTCGTCCTGCTAATCTCTTTTAACATGCCTCGTACATAGTTGTCTTATTAGCTTCTGTTATATTAGTTCAGCACACCGCCTCGATTAATAGTTGATTTGAACACCTTTTGATATACATACATTATTTTATAAGATGTAAACTCCTCTAGAAATATGAGGCAGAGAATAATTAGTTGGAGCTCTATAAGGAAGGGGAAGATATAGTCTTGAACAGTGACGTCCATCACACTTAGTACTGAAGTGACAACTACAGAGCCTTCAGGAAGTATTCACTCATTTACTTTTTCTACATTTTGTTGTTTTACAGCCTGAATTTAAAATGGATTAAATGGACTTGTTTTTATCACTGGCCTACACACAAAACCACATGTCAAAGTGGAATTATGTTTTGAAAGTTTTACAAATGAAAAGTTGTAATGTCTTCAGTCAGTAAGTATTGAACCCTTTGTTAGAGGAAGGAAACTGCTCAGGATTTTCACCATGAGGCCAATGGTGAGTTTAAAACAGTTTCAGAGTGTAATGGCTGTGATAAGAGAACTGAGGATGGATCAACAATATTGTAGTTACTCCACAATTACTAACCTAAATGACAGAGTGAAAAGAAGGAAGCCTGTACAGAATACAAATATTCCAAAACATGCATCCTGTTTGCAACAAGGCACTAAAGTAAAACTGTTGAAAATGTGTCAAAGAAATTAACCTTTGTCCTGAATACCAAGTGACTGAGGTGGTGTACTCCCTCAATGCCATTGGATGAATCCCAGAACATATTCCAGTTTGTGCAAAACAGTCCTGTAGTTTAGCATCGGCTTCATCTGACCTTCCGTATTGAGCCGAGTCACTGGTACTTCCTGCTTTAGTTTTTGCTTGTAAGCAGGAATCAGGAGGATAGAATTATGGTCAGATTTGCCAAATGGAGGGTGAGGAAGAGTTTTATGCGTCTGTGTGTGGAGTAAAGGTGGTCTCTAGGTTTAAAAATAATCTGGTTGCACATGTGACATTCTGTTTACTGAGCATTTTGTGTAGATCATTGACAGAAAATGACAAATCAATTTGAATCCCACTTTCACACCACCAAAGTGCTGAAAAAGTCCAGGGGTGTGGATACTTTCTGAAGGCCGTGTACTCTACGTGGTGTTATGCTTAGCATTGAAGAATGTGCTAGAAGTAGACGACTGGTGAACTGTACCGTAGGCGGTTTTCTGTTGTTGCTGTTATTGATTTTTGACTAATTAAAGTAATTGATCATCTGTAGTGTGCCGACACCTTGTCTCTAAGGTTGTTAATCAGGTAACATTGGAATCCCTACAGACCATTAGACTGGAGCTGTCAATCCCTACAGACCATTAGACTGGAGCTGTCAATCCCTACAGACTATTAGACTGGAGCTGTCACTCCCTACAGACTGGAGCTGTCAATCCCTACAGACTGGAGCTGTCAACCCCTACAGACCATTAGACTGGAGCTGTCACTCCCTACAGACTGGAGCTGTCAATCCCTACAGACCATTAGACTGGAGCTGTCAATCCCTACAGACCATTAGACTGGAGCTGTCAATCCCTACAGACTGGAGCTGTCAATCCCTACAGACCATTAGACTGAGCTGTCAATCCCTACAGACGATTAGACTGGAGCTGTCAATCCCTACAGACTATTAGACTGGAGCTGTCACTCCCTACAGACTGGAGCTGTCAATCCCTACAGACTGAGCTGTCAACCCCTACAGACCATTAGACTGGAGCTGTCACTCCCTACAGACTGGAGCTGTCAATCCCTACAGGCCATTAGACTGGAGCTGTCACTCCCTACAGACCATTAGACTGGAGCTGTCAATCCCTACAGACTGAGCTGTCAATCCCTACAGACTGGAGCTGTCAATCCCTACAGACCATTAGACTGGAGCTGTCACTCCCTACAGACTGGAGCTGTCAATCCCTACAGACCATTAGACTGAGCTGTCAATCCCTACAGACTGAGCTGTCAATCCCTACAGACTGGAGCTGTCAACCCACAGACTGGAGCTGTCAATCCCTACAGACTGGAGCTGTCAACCCCTACAGACTGGAGCTGTCAATCCCTACAGACCATTAGACTGAGCTGTCAATCCCTACAGACTGGAGCTGTCAATCCCTACATACTGGAGCTATCAATCCCTACAGACTGGAGCTGTCAACCCTACAGACTGGAGCTGTCAATCCCTACAGACTGGAGCTGTCAATCCCTACAGACCATTAGACTGGAGCTGTCACTCCCTACAGACTGGAGCTGTCAATCCCTACAGACCATTAGACTGGGGCTGTCACCCTACAGACTGGAGCTGTCACTCCCTACAGACTGGAGCTGTCACTCCCTACAGACTGGAGCTGTCACTTCCTACAGACTGAGCTGTCAATCCCTACAGACTGGAGCTGTCAATCCCTACAGACTGGAGCTGTCAATCCCTACAGACCATTAGACTGGAGCTGTCACTCCCACAGACTGGAGCTGTCAATCCCTACAGACCATTAGACTGGGGCTGTCACTCCTACAGACTGGAGCTGTCACTCCCTACAGACTGGAGCTGTCACTCCCTACAGACTGGAGCTGTCACTCCCTACAGACTGGAGCTGTCACTCCCTACAGACTGGAGCTGTCAATCCCTACAGACTGAGCTGTCAATCCCTACAGACTGGAGCTGTCAATCCCTACAGACAGACTGGAGCTGTCAATCCCTACAGACCATTAGACTGGAGCTGTCAATCCCTACAGACCATTAGACTGGAGCTGTCAATCCCCACAGACTGGAGCTGTCAACCCCTACACACTGGAGCTGTCAACCCCTACACACTGGAGCTGTCAACCCCTACACACTGGAGCTGTCAACCCCTACAGACTGGAGCTGTCAACCCCTACAGACTGGAGCTGTCAACCCCTACAGACTGGAGCTGTCAACCCCTACAGACTGGAGCTGTCAACCCCTACAGACTGGAGCTGTCAACCCCTACAGACTGGAGCTGTCAATCCCTACAGACTGGAGCTGTCAATCCCTACAGACCATTAGACTGGAGCTGTCACTCCCTACAGACTGGAGCTGTCAATCCCTACAGACCATTAGACTGGAGCTGTCAATCCCCACAGACTGGAGCTGTCAATCCCCACATACTGGAGCTGTCAACCCCTACAGACTGGAGCTGTCAACCCCTACAGACTGGAGCTGTCAACCCCTACAGACTGGAGCTGTCAACCCCTACAGACTGGAGCTGTCAACCCCTACATACTGGAGCTGTCAACCCCTACAGACTGGAGCTGTCAACCCCTACAGACTGGAGCTGTCAACCCCTACAGACTGGAGCTGTCAATCCCTACAGACTGGAGCTGTCAATCCCTACAGACCATTAGACTGAGCTGTCAATCCCTACAGACTGGAGCTGTCAATCCCTACAGACCATTAGACTGGAGCTGTCACTCCCTACAGACTGGAGCCGTCAATCCCTACAGACCATTAGACTGGAGCTGTCACTCCCTACAGACTGGAGCTGTCAACCCTACAGACTGGAGCTGTCAACCCCTACATACTGGAGCTGTCAACCCCTACAGACTGGAGCTGTCAACCCTACAGACTGGAGCTGTCAACCCCTACAGACTGGAGCTGTCAACCCCTACAGACTGGAGCTGTCAACCCCTACAGACTGGAGCTGTCAATCCCTACAGACTGGAGCTGTCAATCCCTACAGACCATTAGACTGGAGCTGTCAATCCCTACAGACTGGAGCTGTCAATCCCTACAGACCATTAGACTGGAGCTGTCACTCCCTACAGACTGGAGCTGTCAATCCCTACAGACCATTAGACTGGAGCTGTCACTCCCTACAGACTGGAGCTGTCAATCCCTACAGACTGGAGCTGTCAATCCCTACAGACTGGAGCTGTCAACCCCTACAGACTGGAGCTGTCAATCCCTACAGACTGGAGCTCTCAATCCCTAATGACCATTAGACTGGAGCTGTCACTCCCTACAGACTGGAGCTGTCAATCCCTACAGACCATTAGACTGGGGCTGTCACTCCCTACAGACTGGAGCTGTCAATCCCTACAGACCATTAGACTGGAGCTGTCAATCCCTACAGACTGGAGCTGTCACTCCCCACAGACTGGAGCTGTCACTCCTTACATACTGGAGCTGTCAATCCCTACAGACTGGAGCTGTCAATCCCTACAGACTGGAGCTGTCAATCCCTACAGACTGGAGCTGTCAATCCCTACAGACTGGAGCTGTCAACCCCTACAGACTGGAGCTGTCAATCCCCACAGACTGGAGCTGTCAATCCCCACAGACTGGAGCTGTCAATCCCTACAGACTGGAGCTGTCAATC
Organism: Oncorhynchus nerka; assembly: GCF_034236695.1. Classification (NCBI taxonomy): domain Eukaryota; kingdom Metazoa; phylum Chordata; class Actinopteri; order Salmoniformes; family Salmonidae; genus Oncorhynchus; species Oncorhynchus nerka. The sequence continues at coordinate 22,003 of NW_027038573.1, forward strand.
CCTACAGACCATTAGACTGGAGCTGTCAATCCCTACAGACTGGAGCTGTCAATCCCTACAGACCATTAGACTGGAGCTGTCAATCCCTACAGACTGGAGCTGTCAATCCCTACAGACCATTAGACTGGAGCTGTCAACCCCTACAGACTGGAGCTGTCAACCCCTACAGACTGGAGCTGTCAATCCCTACAGACTGGAGCTGTCAATCCCTACAGACCATTAGACTGGAGCTGTCACTCCCTACAGACTGGAGCTGTCAATCCCTACAGACCATTAGACTGGAGCTGTCACTCCCTACAGACTGGAGCTGTCAATCCCTACAGACCATTAGACTGGAGCTGTCAATCCCTACAGACTGGAGCTGTCAACCCCTACAGACTGGAGCTGTCAACCCCTACAGACTGGAGCTGTCAATCCCTACAGACTGGAGCTCTCAATCCCTAATGACCATTAGACTGGAGCTGTCACTCCCTACAGACCATTAGACTGGAGCTGTCAATCCCTACAGACTGGAGCTGTCACTCCCCACAGACTGGAGCTGTCACTCCCTACAGACTGGAGCTGTCAATCCCTACAGACTGGAGCTGTCAATCCCTACAGACTGGAGCTGTCAATCCCTACAGACTGGAGCTGTCAATCCCTACAGACTGGAGTTGTCAATCCCTACAGACCATTAGACTGGAGCTGTCAATCCCTACAGACTGGAGCTGTCAATCCCTGCAGACTGGAGCTGTCAACCCCTACAGACTGGAGCTGTCAATCCCCACAGACTGGAGCTGTCAATCCCCACAGACTGGAGCTGTCAATCCCCACAGACTGGAGCTGTCAATCCCTACAGACTGGAGCTGTCAATCCCTACAGACCATTAGACTGGAGCTGTCAATCCCTACAGACTGGAGCTGTCAATCCCTACAGACCATTAGACTGGAGCTGTCAATCCCTACAGACTGGAGCTGTCAATCCCTACAGACCATTAGACTGGAGCTGTCACTCCCTACAGACTGGAGCTGTCAATCCCTACAGACCATTAGACTGGAGCTGTCACCCCTACAGACTGGAGCTGTCAATCCCTACAGACTGGAGCTGTCAATCCCTACAGACTGGAGCTGTCAACCCCTACAGACTGGAGCTGTCAATCCCTACAGACTGGAGCTCTCAATCCCTAATGACCATTAGACTGGAGCTGTCACCCTACAGACTGAGCTGTCAATCCCTACAGACCATTAGACTGGGGCTGTCACCCCTACAGACTGGAGCTGTCAATCCCTACAGACCATTAGACTGGAGCTGTCAATCCCTACAGACTGGAGCTGTCACTCCCCACAGACTGGAGCTGTCACTCCTTACATACTGGAGCTGTCAATCCCTACAGACTGGAGCTGTCAATCCCTACAGACCATTAGACTGAGCTGTCACTCCCTACAGACTGGAGCTGTCAATCCCTACAGACCATTAGACTGGAGCTGTCAATCCCTACAGACTGGAGCTGTCAACCCCTACAGACTGGAGCTGTCAACCCCTACAGACTGGAGCTGTCAATCCCTACAGACTGGAGCTCTCAATCCCTAATGACCATTAGACTGGAGCTGTCACTCCCTACAGACCATTAGACTGGAGCTGTCAATCCCTACAGACTGGAGCTGTCACTCCCCACAGACTGGAGCTGTCACTCCCTACAGACTGGAGCTGTCAATCCCTACAGACTGGAGCTGTCAATCCCTACAGACTGGAGCTGTCAATCCCTACAGACTGGAGCTGTCAATCCCTACAGACTGGAGTTGTCAATCCCTACAGACCATTAGACTGGAGCTGTCAATCCCTACAGACTGGAGCTGTCAATCCCTACAGACTGGAGCTGTCAACCCCTACAGACTGGAGCTGTCAATCCCCACAGACTGGAGCTGTCAATCCCCACAGACTGGAGCTGTCAATCCCTACAGACTGGAGCTGTCAATCCCTACAGACTGGAGCTGTCAATCCCTACAGACTGGAGCTGTCAATCCCTACAGACCATTAGACTGGAGCTGTCAATCCCTACAGACTGGAGCTGTCAACCCCTACAGACTGGAGCTGTCAATCCCTACAGACTGGAGCTGTCAATCCCTACAGACCATTAGACTGGAGCTGTCACTCCCTACAGACTGGAGCTGTCAATCCCTACAGACCATTAGACTGGAGCTGTCACTCCCTACAGACTGGAGCTGTCAATCCCTACAGACCATTAGACTGGAGCTGTCAATCCCTACAGACTGGAGCTGTCAACCCCTACAGACCATTAGACTGGAGCTGTCAATCCCTACAGACTGGAGCTGTCAATCCCTACAGACTGGAGCTCTCAATCCCTAATGACCATTAGACTGGAGCTGTCACTCCCTACAGACTGGAGCTGTTAATCCCTACAGACCATTAGACTGGAGCTGTCAATCCCTACAGACTGGAGCTGTCACTCCCCACAGACTGGAGCTGTCACTCCCTACAGACTGGAGCTGTCAATCCCTACAGACTGGAGCTGTCAATCCCCACAGACTGGAGCTGTCAATCCCTACAGACTGGAGCTGTCAATCCCTACAGACTGGAGTTGTCAATCCCTACAGACCATTAGACTGGAGCTGTCAATCCCCACAGACTGGAGCTGTCAATCCCTGCAGACTGGAGCTGTCAACCCCTACAGACTGGAGCTGTCAACCCCTACAGACTGGAGCTGTCAACCCCTACAGACTGGAGCTGTCAACCCCTACAGACTGGAGCTGTCAACCCCTACAGACTGGAGCTGTCAACCCTACAGACTGGAGCTGTCAACCCCTACAGACTGGAGCTGTCAACCCCTACAGACTGGAGCTGTCAACCCCTACAGACTGGAGCTGTCAACCCCTACAGACTGGAGCTGTCAATCCCCACAGACTGGAGCTGTCAATCCCCACAGACTGGAGCTGTCAATCCCCACAGACTGGAGCTGTCAATCCCTACAGACCATTAGACTGGAGCTGTCAACCCCTACAGACTGGAGCTGTCAACCCCTACAGACTGGAGCTGTCAACCCCTACAGACTGGAGCTGTCAATCCCTACAGACCATTAGACTGGATCTGTCAACCCCTACAGACTGGAGCTGTCAATCCCTACAGACCATTAGACTGGAGCTGTCAACCCCTACAGACTGGAGCTGTCAATCCCTACAGACTGGAGCTGTCAATCCCTACAGACTGGAGCTGTCAATCCCTACAGACCATTAGACTGGAGCTGTCAACCCCTACAGACTGGAGCTGTCAACCCCTACAGACTGGAGCTGTCAACCCCTACAGACTGGAGCTGTCAATCCCTACAGACTGGAGCTGTCAATCCCTTCCATCTATCGCCATGACCACCATTGTGGCTGATGGAAACCATCGTTCCAAAGTCCCTCTATTTCATGTTTAATGTTCTGAGGCTGGTTCTCCATAGTAACAGGACAAAGGAATGTGTCTGTGGCCTGAGATTTACCAGGTGCGTGAGGGGTCATAAAACCCCCCAGGTCTTCAGACCCACAGATCTCTCCTTCTCTGTTGGGGTTGAGAGAGAATCTGGAGGGTTGTGGTCTCCTGTAACCTGACCTGGTCAAGACAGTCATGACACAGTTGTTTCTGTGTTGCCTGATTTCACCCAGCCTTACAGTAGTTTCTGTGTTACCTGATTTCACCCTGCCTTACAGTAGTTTATGTTCCTGTGTTGCCTGATTTCACCCAGCCATACAGTAGTTTTTGTGTTGCCTGATTTCACCCCTGCCTTACAGTAGTTTCTGTGTTACCTGATTTCACCCTGCCTTACAGTAGTTTATGTTCCTGTGTTGCCTGATTTCACCCAGCCATACAGTAGTTTTTGTGTTGCCTGATTTCACCCTGCCTTACAGTAGTTTCTGTGTTGCCTGATTTCACCCTGCCTTACAGTAGTTTTTGTGTTGCCTGATTTCACCCTGCCTTACAGTAGTTTTTGTGTTGCCTGATTTCACCCTGCCTTACAGTAGTTTCTGTTCCTGTGTTGCCTGATTTCACCCAGCCTTACAGTAGTTTCTGTGTTGCCTGATTTCACCCTGCCTTACAGTAGTTTCTGTGTTGCCTGATTTCACCCTGCCTTACAGTAGTTTTTGTGTTGCCTGATTTCACCCTGCCTTACAGTAGTTTCTGTGTTGCCTGATTTCACCCTGCCTTACAGTAGTTTCTGTGTTGCCTGATTTCACCCTGCCTTACAGTAGTTTCTGTGCCTGTGTTGCCTGATTTCACCCTGCCTTACAGTAGTTTCTGTGCCTGTGTTGCCTGATTTCACCCTGACTTACAGTAGTTTCTGTGTTGCCTGATTTCACCCAGCCTTACAGTAGTTTCTGTGTTGCCAGATTTCACCCTGCCTTACAGTAGTTTATGTTCCTGTGTTGCCTGATTTCACCCTGCCTTACAGTAGTTTCTGTGCCTGTGTTGCCTGATTTCACCCTGCCTTACAGTAGTTTCTGTGCCTGTGTTGCCTGATTTCACCCTGCCTTACAGTAGTTTCTGTGCCTGTGTTGCCTGATTTCACCCTGCCTTACAGTAGTTTATGTTCCTGTGTTGCCTGATTTCACCCAGCCATACAGTAGTTTTTGTGTTGCCTGATTTCACCCTGCCTTACAGTAGTTTCTGTGTTACCTGATTTCACCCTGCCTTACAGTAGTTTATGTTCCTGTGTTGCCTGATTTCACCCAGCCATACAGTAGTTTTTGTGTTGCCTGATTTCACCCTGCCTTACAGTAGTTTCTGTGTTGCCTGATTTCACCCTGCCTTACAGTAGTTTTTGTGTTGCCTGATTTCACCCTGCCTTACAGTAGTTTTTGTGTTGCCTGATTTCACCCTGCCTTACAGTAGTTTCTGTTCCTGTGTTGCCTGATTTCACCCTGCCATACAGTAGTTTTTGTGTTGCCTGATTTCACCCAGCCTTACAGTAGTTTCTGTGTTGCCTGATTTCACCCTGCCTTACAGTAGTTTCTGTGTTGCCTGATTTCACCCTGCCTTACAGTAGTTTTTGTGTTGCCTGATTTCACCCTGCCTTACAGTAGTTTCTGTGTTGCCTGATTTCACCCTGCCTTACAGTAGTTTCTGTGTTGCCTGATTTCACCCTGCCTTACAGTAGTTTCTGTGCCTGTGTTGCCTGATTTCACCCTGCCTTACAGTAGTTTCTGTGCCTGTGTTGCCTGATTTCACCCTGACTTACAGTAGTTTCTGTGTTGCCTGATTTCACCCAGCCTTACAGTAGTTTCTGTGTTGCCAGATTTCACCCTGCCTTACAGTAGTTTATGTTCCTGTGTTGCCTGATTTCACCCTGCCTTACAGTAGTTTCTGTGCCTGTGTTGCCTGATTTCACCCTGCCTTACAGTAGTTTCTGTGCCTGTGTTGCCTGATTTCACCCTGCCTTACAGTAGTTTCTGTGTTGCCTGATTTCACCCTGACTTACAGTAGTTTCTGTGTTGCCTGATTTCACCCTGCCTTACAGTAGTTTCTGTGTTGCCTGATTTCACCCTGCCTTACAGTAGTTTCTGTGTTGCCTGATTTCACCCTGCCTTACAGTAGTTTCTGTGTTGCCTGATTTCACCCTGCCTTACAGTAGTTTATGTGTTGCCTGATTTCACCCTGCCTTACAGTAGTTTCTGTGTTGCCTGATTTCACCCTGCCTTACAGTAGTTTCTGTTCCTGTGTTGCCTGATTTCACCCTGCCATACAGTAGTTTCTGTGTTGCCTGATTTCACCCAGCCGTACAGTAGTTTCTGTGTTGCCTGATTTCACCCAGCCTTACAGTAGTTTTTGTGTTGCCTGATTTCACCCAGCCTTACAGTTGTTTCTGTGTTGCCAGATTTCACCCTGCTGTCTCTGCTGGAAGTGTTCTTGAGCCGGGAGGTGAATGCCGCCCAGAGGGCGGGAAAGACCAGAAGACCGGTGCGTTGCACTCTGAGAAGCCGTCCCGCGGAGGCAGCAGCAGCTCCACCTGGAAGGTCCTGCGTCGCTCCCGCCGCACCGCTCAGCGCTACTCCGTAAGGGATGCTCGTCGCTCCCAGCTCTCCACCTCCGACTCAGACGCCAACTCTGACAACAAGGCCGTCGCCGGTGGCACCGGTGGAGTGCGTAGTCGACGTTCTCGCGGTTCTACGATCCGTGTGAGCTGCCAGCATCACCGTTCGGAGGCTCCCTTGTTACCCTCGCCTCCTGTCCCCCCTCCCGAGAAGACCATGGCATCGCCTTTCCCGCTCTACCCTCAACCTCGGTCGCTGGGGGGGTCCCAGGCCACCCTGGACACAGAGACCCTGACTGACCCAGCTGCCATGTCCATATTCAACAGGATGGAGAACTCTCCCTTCGACCTCTGTCATGTTCTGCTCTCGCTCCTGGAAAAGGTATTTTTAAATTGTGTTGAATGTCAAGTGCCCCCGGTGCACAGCCTTGTCAGCCTTTGCTCAAGCTGTCCATTCTTAATACAACCCCGGACCACAATGGAAGTAGGTTGGTAGACTTAGTGTTTTTAATACTAAATCATGTTGTTCTCAAGTGGTTGCATTATCTCTATATGTGTATTTTAAATATGACCCCCCCCCCCCCCAAAAAAAAAAATAATAATTCATTTAAATGTTTTTTTCCAAGGTGTGTAAATTTGACATGAGCATCAACCACAACCCAGGTCTGGCTGTCAGTGTTGTGCCGACCCTCACTGAAATCCTTACCGAGTTTGGAGACTGTTGTGGTCCGGGGGAGGGGAGGGGGTGGAGGAGCTGGCTGGAGGCTGGACAGAGGAACCCATCGCCCTGGTCCAGGTACACCTTTTTAATTACATTTTTTTCTTCATTGAATATAATAATGAAATACTTAATGTCAATGCTTTAATTGGTCTTTTACACATTGTGCTGTACTTACTATTGACATTGTGTTGTCATATTAGTGGGATGTGTTGTCATTGTGGTGGGATGTGTTGTCATTGTGGTGGGATGTGTGGTCATTGTGGTGGGATGTGTGGTCATTGTAGTGGGATGTGTTGTCATTGTAGTGGGATGTGTTGTCATTGTAGTGGGATGTTTTGTCATTGTAGTGGGATGTTTTGTCATTGTAGTGGGATGTTTTGTCATTGTAGTGGGATGTTTTGTCATTGTAGTGGGATGTTTTGTCATTGTAGTGGGATGTTTTGTCATTGTAGTGGGATGTTTTGTCATGATGTTTTGTCATTGTGGTGGGATGTTTTGTCATTGTGGTGGGATGTTTTGACATTGTAATGGGATGTGTTGACATTGTAGTGAGATGTTTTGTCATTGTGGTGGGATGTGTTGTCATTGTAATGGGATGTGTTGTCATTGTAATGGGATGTTTTGACATTGTGGTGGGATGTTTTGACATTGTAATTGGATGTGTTGTCATTGTGGTGGGATGTGTTGTCATTGTGGTGGGATGTTTTGACATTGTGGTGGGATGTTTTGACATTGTAATGGGATGTGTTGACATTGTAGTGGGATGTTTTGACATTGTGGTGGGATGTTTTGACATTGTAATTGGATGTGTTGTCATTGTGGTGGGATGTTTTGAAATTGTAATGGGATGTGTTGTCATTGTGGTGGGATGTTTTGACATTGTGGTGGGATGTTTTGACATTGTAATGGGATGTTTTGACATTGTAATGGGATGTGTTGACATTGTGGTGGGATGTTTTGACATTGTGGTGGGATGTGTTGTCATTGTGGTGGGATGTGTTGTCATTGTGGTGGGATGTTTTGACATTGTGGTGGGATGTTTTGACATTGTGGTGGGATGTTTTGACATTGTGGTGGGATGTTTTGACATTGTGGTGGGATGTGTTGTCATTGTGGTGGGATGTGTTGTCATTGTGGTGGGATGTTTTGTCATTGTAGTGGGATGTTTTGTCATTGTAATTGGATGTGTTGTCATTGTGGTGGGATGTGTTGTCATTGTGGTGGGATGTTTTGTCATTGTAGTGGGATGTGTTGTCATTGTAATGGGATGTGTTGTCATTGTGGTGGGATGTTTTGACATTGTAGTGGGATGTTTTGACATTGTAGTGGGATGTTTTGACATTGTAATGGGATGTGTTGTCATTGTGGTGGGATGTTTTGACATTGTAGTGGGATGTTTTGACATTGTAGTGGGATGTTTTGACATTGTTTTGACAGTGGGATGTGGGATGTGTTGTCATTGTGGTGGGATGTTTTGACATTGTGGTGGGATTTGACATTGTGGTGGGATGTTTTGACATTGTGGTGGGATGTTTTGACATTGTGTCATTGTGGTGGGGTTTTGACATGTGTTGTCATTGTGGTGGGAGTTTTGTCATTGTTGAGTTTGTCATTGTGGTGGGATGTTTTGACATTGTAGTTTGTGTATAGGATGTTTTGACATTGTAGTGTTTGGATGTTTTGACATTGTAGTTTTGTCATTGGGATGTTTTGTCATTGTATTGTTTGTCATTGTGGTGGGATGTTTTGAGTTTGTCATTGTATAATTGGGATTGTGTTGTCATTGTGGTGGGTCATTGTTTTGACATTTGTCATTGTATATGTTTTTTGACATTTGTCATTGTATAGTTTGTCATTGTGGTGGGATGTGTTGTCATTGTATAGTTTGTCATTGTATAGTTTGTCATTGTATAGTTTGTCATTGTATAGTTTGTCATTGTATAGTTTGTCATTGTATAGTTTGTCATTGTATAGTTTGTCATTGTATAGTTTGTCATTGTATAGTTTGTCATTGTATAGTTTGTCATTGTATAGTTTGTCATTGTATTGTTTGTCATTGTATAGTTTGTCATTGTATAGTTTGTCATTGTATAGTTTGTCATTGTATAGTTTGTCATTGTATTGTTTGTCATTGTATTGTTTGTCATTGTATAGTTTGTCATTGTATAGTTTGTCATTGTATAGTTTGTCATTGTATTGTTTGTCATTGTATAGTTTGTCATTGTATTGTTTGTCATTGTATAGTTTGTCATTGTATAGTTTGTCATTGTATAGTTTGTCATTGTATAGTTTGTCATTGTGGTTGTCATTGTATAGTTTGTCATTGTATAGTTTGTCATTGTTTGTCATTGTATAGTTTGTCATTGTATAGTTTGTCATTGTTTGTCATTGTATAGTTTGTCATTGTATAGTTTGTCATTGTATTGTTTGTATATTGTTTGTCATTGTATAGTTTGTCATTGTATTGTTTGTCATTGTATAGTTTGTCATTGTATAGTTTGTCATTGTATAGTTTGTCATTGTATAGTTTGTCATTGTATAGTTTGTCATTGTATTGTTTGTCATTGTATAGTTTGTCATTGTATTGTTTGTCATAGTTTGTCATTGTATAGTTTGTCATTGTATAGTTTGTCATTGTATAGTTTGTCATTGTATAGTTTGTCATTGTATAGTTTGTCATTGTATAGTTTGTCATTGTATAGTTTGTCATTGTATAGTTTGTCATTGTATAGTTTGTCATTGTATAGTTTGTCATTGTATAGTTTGTCATTGTATAGTTTGTCATTGTATAGTTTGTCATTGTATTGTTTGTCATTGTATAGTTTGTCATTGTATAGTTTGTCATTGTATAGTTTGTCATTGTATAGTTTGTCATTGTATAGTTTGTCATTGTATAGTTTGTCATTGTATAGTTTGTCATTGTATAGTTTGTCATTGTATAGTTTGTCATTGTATAGTTTGTCATTGTATAGTTTGTCATTGTATAGTTTGTCATTGTATAGTTTGTCATTGTATTGTTTGTCATTGTATAGTTTGTCATTGTATTTGTCATTGTTTTGTCATTGTATAGTTTGTCATTGTATAGTTTGTCATTGTATAGTTTGTCATTGTATAGTTTGTCATTGATGTTTGTCATTGTATAGTTTGTCATTGTATAGTTTGTCATAGTTTGTCATTGTATAGTTTGTCATTGTATAGTTTGTCATTGTATAGTTTTGTCATTGTATAGTTTGTCATTGTATGGGAGTTTGTCATTGTATAGTTTGTCATTGTATAGTTTGTCATTGTATAGTTTGTCATTGTATAGTTTGTCATTGTATAGTTTGTCATTGTATAGTTTGTCATTGTATAGTTTGTCATTGTATAGTTTGTCATTGTATAGTTTGTCATTGTATTGTTTGTCATTGTATAGTTTGTCATTGTATAGTTTGTCATTGTATAGTTTGTCATTGTATAGTTTGTCATTGTATTGTTTGTCATTGTATAGTTTGTCATTGTGGTGGGATGTGTTGTCATTGTATAGTTTGTCATTGTATAGTTTGTCATTGTATAGTTTGTCATTGTATAGTTTGTCATTGTATAGTTTGTCATTGTATAGTTTGTCATTGTATAGTTTGTCATTGTATAGTTTGTCATTGTATAGTTTGTCATTGTATAGTTTGTCATTGTATAGTTTGTCATTGTATAGTTTGTCATTGTATAGTTTGTCATTGTATAGTTTGTCATTGTATAGTTTGTCATTGTATAGTTTGTCATTGTATAGTTTGTCATTGTATAGTTTGTCAGTTTGTCATTGTATAGTTTGTCATTGTATAATTTGTCATTATAGTTTGTCATTGTATAGTTTGTCATTGTATAGTTTGTCATTGTATAGTTTGTCATTGTATAGTTTGTCATTGTATAGTTTGTCATTGTATAGTTTGTCATTGTATAGTTTGTCATTGTATAGTTTGTCATTGTATTGTTTGTCATTGTATAGTTTGTCATTGTATAGTTTGTCATTGTATAGTTTGTCATTGTATAGTTTGTCATTGTATAGTTTGTCATTGTATAGTTTGTCATTGTATAGTTTGTCATTGTATAGTTTGTCATTGTATAGTTTGTCATTGTATAGTTTGTCATTGTATAGTTTTGTCATTGTATTGTTGTCATTGTATAGTTTGTCATTGTATAGTTTGTCATTGTATAGTTTGTCATTGTATAGTTTGTCATTGTATTGTTTGTCATTGTATAGTTTGTCATTGTATAGTTTGTCATTGTATAGTTTGTCATTGTATAGTTTGTCATTGTATTGTTTGTCATTGTATAGTTTGTCATTGTATAGTTTGTCATTGTATAGTTTGTCATTGTATAGTTTGTCATTGTATAGTTTGTCATTGT
>NW_027038574.1:0-33143 GCF_034236695.1 Oncorhynchus nerka
TATAAAACTCAAAACTCTCTCTCTCTCTCTCGCTCTCTCTCTCTCTCGCTCGCTCTCTTGCTCTCTCTCGCTCTCTCTCTCTCTTTCTCGCTCGCTCTCTCGCTCTCTCGCTCTCTCTCGCTCGCTCTCTTGCTCTCTCTCGCTCTCTTGCTCTCTCTCTCTCTTTCTCGCTCGCTCTCTTGCTCTCTCGCTCCTCTCTCTTTCTTCTCGCTTTCTCGCTCTTGCTCTCCTCGCTCTCTCTCTTCTCTCACTTTCTCTTGCTCTCTCTCTCTTGCTCTCTCTCGCTCTCTCTCTTTCTCGCTCACTCTCTCGCTCTCTCTCGCTCTTTCTCGCTCGCTCTCTTGCTCTCTCTCGCTCTCTCGCTCTCTTGCTCTCTCTCGCTCTCTCTCTCTCTCTCGCTCTCTCTCGCTCTCTCTCTTGCTCTCTCTCTCTCTCTCTTGCTCTCTCTTGCTCTCTCACTCTGGGTTATAGGCTCCATGGGTTATAGGGGTTATAGGCTCCATCAACAGTCCTCTCCCAGTAGTTAGACCATCGAAGCGCAATGATGCACCAACTGATGAAAATGATAGAAGAGGGAACTTGCAGAGATACCATTTCTCTATTGAAAGTGATGTTCTGTAGTCCTAATCTGATGATGAAAGAACACTTTCTATCTACAGTCCCTGTATCTTTCAGCTAGTTGTTTTTCTCTCAGCTGTATTTCAGTCCAATATGGTTTTGCAATCTAAACTCACGTAACACGCAACATATTGAAACATGTTTTAATTTTCCCTTTTCTCAACCTCTCCTTCAAATGTTGCACTGCTCAAATCTACGACCACTTCCCTAAAACTTAAATTGTATGTTTAATATAATATTCAAACTTACAATATGACATTTCAATATGTCAGCTATGAAATATACAGCTGGAACAGGGTTTTTCGAAATCGGCGTGCACGTTTTGGTTTTGCCCTAGCACTACACATCTGTTTCAAATAATCAACCAATCATCAAGCTTTGATCATTTGAATCAACTGTGTAGTGTTAGGACTGAGTTTGGGAAACGCTGAGCTAGAATGTTGAATTCCCAGATTCCATATTTCTTGTATTACTGTCTTTTCAAACAGCTCTACACATAGTATCATTTTTCCCAATTCCACAGTACTATTCAAACTCATATAGTGTGGAAATATATATACAGAATTTGAAAATCTTTGCACTGCCCATATAATGTGTTCTTGATTTGATTCCATCTGTTGGGTTCAGGAGGTGCTTTCTGTTGGTCTGGTCCCTTGGTCTGGTTCTTGGTCTGGTCCTTGCTCTGGTCCTTGGTCTGGTCCTTGGTCTGGTCCTTGGTCTGGTCCTTGGTCTGGTCCTTGGTCTGGGTCCTTTACTCTGGTCCTTGCTCTGGTCCTTGCTCTGGTCCTTGCTCTGGTCATGGTCTGGTCCTTGGTCTAGTCCTTGGTCTGGTCCTTGGTCTGGTCCTTGCCTCCTTGCTTTCCAGTAGATGTGTGGTGCTGCTCTGCTGGAAATACGCTACCCAGTTCTTATAAGGAGGTGTGGGAATGATTCCAATCTGTAGAGGGCAGAAGACTGCTGCAGTCTGTTCCTTGTGTCTCCAGTGCAGGTAGCCTACACCCGGCTGAGCAGATGGCATGTGAAGCATGTCAAAAAAAAGGAAATGAAAGCATTGTGATTGATTTGATAAACTTGCACTTATTCCCTGACCTGTTTATCTGGAAAAATATGCTATTTTACATCATATTATGCAGAGGCAGAGAAATATGCAAAACTGAGGATAGCATCAGGGAATTAGCATGTAGATTAGTTTTTGCGTCTAGTTGTTGTGATTGCACTGTGTCAATGAGAGGGAGAGCCATATGTACTACCAGGAGAGAAAGCATCAAATGGAATTGAACCTATTACAGTCCAATGATCAATAGGATGAAGGAGTCCTGCAATCACATGTGTCCTTCAAACACAAGGTATATTTGAGTCCAAAATCCAAAATCTCTCTCTCAATTCAATTCAAAGGGACTTTATTGGCATGGGAACATACAGTTGAAGTCAGAAGTTTACATATACCTTAGACACATTTAGCCTCTTCATCACATTCCCAGTGGGTCAGAAGTTTACATACACTCAATTAGTACTTAGTAGCATTGCCTTTACATTGTTTTAACTTTGGTCAAACATTTTGGGTAGCCTTCCACAAGCTTCCACAATAAGTTGGGGGGGGATTTGTCCCATTCCTCCTGACAGAGCTGGTGTAACTGAGTCAGGTTTGTAGACCTCCTTGCTTGCACACGCTTTTTCAGTTCTGCCCACAAATGTTTTATGTGATTGAGGTCAGGGCTTTGTGATGGCCACTCCAATACCTTGACTTTGTTGTCCTTAAGCCATTTTGCCACAACTTTGGAAGTATGCTTAGGGTCATTGTCCATTTGGAAGACCCATTTGCGACCAAGCTTTAACTTCCTGACTGATGTCTTGAGATGTTGCTTCATTACATCTACATAATTTCTCTCCTGATGTTGCCATCTATTTTGTGAAGTGCACCAGTCCCTCCTGCAGCAAAGCATCCCCACAACGTGATGCTGCCACCCCCGTGCTTCACGGTTGGGATGGTGTTCTTCGGCTTGCAAGCTTCCCCCTTTTTCATTTACATTACATTTAAGTCATTTAGCAGACGCTCTTATCCAGAGCGACTTACAAATTGGTGCGTTCACCTTAAGACATCCAGTGGAACAGCCACTTTACAATAGTGCATCTAAATCTTTTAAGGGGGTGAGAAGGATTACTTTATCCTATCCTAGGTATTCCTGAAAGAGGTGGGGTTTCAGGTTTTTTCCTCCAAACATAACGATGGTCATTATGGCCGAACAGTTATATTTTTGTTTCATCAGACCAGAGGACATTTCTCCAAAAAGTATGATCTTTGTCCCCATGTACAGTTGCAGACCGTAGTCTGGCTTTTTTTATGGCGGTTTTGGAAGAATGGCTTCTTCCTTGCTGAGCGGCCTTTCAGGTTATGTCGATATATAACTCGAAGAGGCATTGAGTTTGAAGGTAGGCCTTGAAATACATCCACAGGTACACCTCCAATTGACTTAAATTATGTCAATTAGCCTATCAGAAGCTTATAAAGCCATGACATAATTTCCAGGAATTTTCCAAGCTGTTTAAAGGCATAGTCAACTTAGTGTATGTAAACTTCAGACCCACTGGAATTGATACAGTGAATTATAAGTGAAATAATCTGTCTGTAAACAATTGTTGGAAAAATGACTTGTGTCATTCACAAAGTAGATGTCCTACCCGACTTGCCAAAACTAAAGTTTGTTAACAAGAAATTTGTGTAGTGGTTGGAAAACAAGTTTTAATGACTCCAACCTAAGTGTATGTAAACTTCCGACTTCAACTGTATGTTTACTTTTCCAAAGCATGTGAAATAAGATAATAAACAAAAGTGAAATACATTCTCTCTCTCTCTCTCTCTCTCTCTCTGTAGCCTTCTCTCCTCTCTAGCCCTCTCTCACTCTAGCCCTCATTCTAGCCCTCCTCTCACTCTAGCCCTCTCTCACTCCCCTAGCCCTCTCTCTCCAAGCTTTCTTTCTCTTTCGGCGGAAGCAGAGGGTGTTTTTCCATTCAAAGCGATATTCTAAGGAAACCGTTTTTAAACCATTTCCCTCATCTATATATTCATGCAGAGGCAGCCGCTCTGGTGTCAGCAGTAAATCACAAAGAGAGAGAGAGAGAGAGAGAGAGAGAGAGAGAGAGAGAGAGAGAGAGAGAGAGAGAGAGAGTGTGGTTAATGACTGTTGCGGCTCCCTAAAACCATAGGGACATTAAAGCTCATTCTCAATGGAGGAGAGGGGACAGAGGCAGGAGGGGCTGTATTGGGAGGCAAATACATATAAATGTGATTTAATCTACCAGTCTGCGTGACTGCGTTATTTCCCCAAGGATGAATGGCAGCTTCCTGTCGCCGTATCAGCTCCCTTGTGTATTAGCAGCTCAGGTCTTTTTGTTGGTTTTCAGAATTAAGCATTAGGTGTTGATGTGCCAGGCAACAAAATGAGATTAGATTTATAATCACAAAGCGAGCAGTGTTATTTAGTCGGCTGGTTAGTGTGTACAATGATAGATCCTCATCTCCTTATTTTCTGTCAACCTTTGGTTTTGTCATAAATATCAAATCAGCGCAATTCATTTAAAATGCCACTATAGTGCGCTCTCAGTGAAGCAAATGCCAGTACATAAACACGCTCTTAGTGATCTCTAGGGAAACAGCCCTGCTGGGGACGCTGAGGCGAGGCTCTGGGAAATACAACTGCTATGCCCTTAAATGGTTTGGTGGACTAAATCTGATGTCAAAGTCAGGCTCTCTCCAGGATAGGATAACATGGGGCTTCCCTGCCTCATGGCCAACTAATAGCCACATGGGATGGAAATAGTGAACATGGAAAATCTGGTATATGCCTACAAGGCGTGTAGAACTCAACTAGAGCTCAGAGTAAACCTGAACCTATACTAGAAATGAAAGTTATAAAAATACAGTCAATGTGATGTTCATAAGCCACTTCAGGTTCACTTCAGGTTCATAAGCCACTTTGTTTCTATATCTCTGGGATGACAGATAATGTTGCTCTTTTTGCAATCACACTCTTTCTCTGATCCAAGAAAGATGATACCTTCACACCAATAGCAGTATAGAAAGGCAATTTCAGTTCATGTTCATACAGAAGCCTATCACATTATAGTCACCAAGCTAGATTTCCATCCAATTGGTGACTGATTTTCATGTGAACATTCAAAAATAAAGATAATATGCAAATGTTGTGTTTGTGATTCCACCAAACTGACTTGTTGCAGATAAACATCAGTGTGTGATGATGTAGTGCACACTAAATGTACTTTTCACTTAAGTTTTATGTACTGAATACGAATCTAAAGTTCAACGCGTTTCCATCATATTTTCAACTCTACTGATATTTTGTCACAAAACTGTTATATTAAATAGCAAATGTGCCTCTTTGGTCTTGCCATGTGTGTTCCAGCCAACAGCTCGCAGATACAGTGCTGGTAGGCTGTGTGCTGAATCTTACAGTACATGATGAGATTATTATGGATAAGAGCAAGAATATTTTTATCTGTCAAATGGCAGTCAAGCATCAATCATCATCTCACCAGAATAAGACCCTAAATATTTATTGAAAGGAGCATCAAGATCACCCATGCACTTTCACCACCCTGTAGAAGTCCATCATAAATGATTTCATCTGTTGCCTAATGAATTACATGCTTACCAGAGTCGTAGAGGGAGGACCACACATCTTATCATCGTGACTCCAAGTTTACATCGATATAATGATTTTTATATCAAGATTTATGCATTACGGCGTTTCCACAGCCATTTTCTCACTAAATCTATTTTACCGCCACAAAAGATCCCACCAGGTCGAGAGAACAAATGATCTGTTTTTCTTGGAACTTTCAATAAATTGCCTGGTTTCCTAAATCCCCTGTTGGAGGATTCCTGGATTCATGGAATAAGCAGGAAACCCAAATCCTCCAGCCAGGATTTCTGAAAACCAGGGCATTTTGCAACCTTATTCCTACATCTGAGCTATAAATTGACTTTACATTTCAATGCACACATCAGATTGTTTTATTAGAATATTCCCCCTGTTCTTTTTAACCCATTATGAACTTCACCCATGTCTATGTCTCCACCACACGACTGTCAGATAAACACTTACTGAAATAAAAACACTTTCATTATAAAATCCAATTAAATGCAGTTCCAACAATAGGTTTACTTGTTCCTTGAAAAGCAACGTGCTAGCAGAATTGAGTTTTTAGTCTTTTTGTGTATGAAACATCTTGTTTTGAGTGCTGTAGAATACACTACGGACAATTCATTTGTTTGTGTATGAACAGTGAAGTGTATTCTCATAATGTGGAGTGTTCTGGGTTCTGTGCCAGGATGAAGTGACTGTTCTCCACCATCCATTCTGTTCTGGGTTCATTTCTGTGCAACAATCTTAATTGGACCTGTCCCTCGAAGAATGTTGAAAGAGGGAGTGTGTACTGCTGGTACTATTTTGTGAGCATCCCAATGTATTCCTGCATAAAAACAACACCATTACGACTTTCCTACATTCTGCTGTCTGTTGTCAAATTCCCGACATGATGATGCCCTTACCTGGCAGCATGGGCTCATACCAAAGGCATCTAGCTTAAAGATAAGGCTTATGTTTCTGTTTGTTTAGCATGATTATTTTTGATTCAAATAAAATACTTAATTTTTTCCCGAAGGTGGTGTCCCGTTCTCATCATTTTAAAGGTGACATGTCACACGGACAAGCCAAGGCTCTACGCTGAATCCCAGCTCTGTTTTGTCCCTATTACTAGTCAATTGACATTGGATCTTAATTTCTCCACTCAACGCTCTTGAGGAAAAACCTACTCATGTGTAAAAGTAGAGGGAAGAAGTTGGAAGGAGACATGCTTACCTAGCTGATGACTCTCTTTTTCCTCAGTGTTTATTGGAAAAGTCTTCATGTGAAGCGCTTTCCACTAACTCAGGGCCAGACACCTTGGCTGCAGAGATCACCTTTCAGATCGCTTGACGGCATGGGAGGTGTACACAGTATTCCATCAGCTTTTTCCAGCCCCCATATGTGACTGATCTGTGATGGAGAAAACAAAATGCCAATCTTTATAAAACTGGCTACACTCCATTACAACTAAAATGGTATTTATATGCATTGCTTCTGAAGGGGTTAATGTTATGACCTCTAATGTCAATGTAAAGATCACAAGTAAAGAAGCCCCAACACTAACCAAGCACTGCCGTCCTGTGTCCCCATTATGCCAAATGTCTTCACATAAAGTGACTATGCCGTCCTGTGTCCCCATTATGCCAAATGTCTTCACATAAAGTGACTATGCCGTCCTGTGTCCCCATTATGCCAAATGTCTTCACATAAAGTGACTATGCGGTCTGGTGTCCCCATTATGCCAAATGTCCTCCCATAAAGTGACTATGCCATCCTGTGTCCCCATTATGCCAAATGTCCTCCCATAAAGTGACTATGCCATCCTGTGTCCCCATTATGCCAAATGTCCTCACATAAAGTGACTATGCCATCCTGTGTCCCCATTATGCCAAATGTCCTCCCATAAAGTGACTATGCCATCCTGTGTCCCCATTATGCCAAATGTCCTCCCATAAAGTGACTATGCCATCCTGTGTCCCCATTATGTCAAATGTCTTCACATAAAGTGACTATGCGGTCTGGTGTCCCCATTATGCCAAATGTCTTCACATAAAGTGACTATGCGGTCTGGTGTCCCCATTATGTCAAATGTCTTCACATAAAGTGACTATGCGGTCTGGTGTCCCCATTATGCCAAATGTCTTCACATAAAGTGACTATGCTGTCTGGTGTCCCCATTATGTCAAATGTCTTCACATAAAGTGACTATGCTGTCTGGTGTCCCCATTATGCCAAATGTCCTCCCATAAAGTGACTATGCCATCCTGTGTCCCCATTATGCCAAATGTCCTCCCATAAAGTGACTATGCCATCCTGTGTCCCCATTATGCCAAATGTCCTCACATAAAGTGACTATGCCATCCTGTGTCCCCATTATGCCAAATGTCCTCCCATAAAGTGACTATGCCATCCTGTGTCCCCATTATGCCAAATGTCCTCCCATAAAGTGACTATGCCATCCTGTGTCCCCATTATGTCAAATGTCTTCACATAAAGTGACTATGCGGTCTGGTGTCCCCATTATGCCAAATGTCTTCACATAAAGTGACTATGCGGTCTGGTGTCCCCATTATGTCAAATGTCTTCACATAAAGTGACTATGCGGTCTGGTGTCCCCATTATGCCAAATGTCTTCACATAAAGTGACTATGCTGTCTGGTGTCCCATTATGTCAAATGTCTTCACATAAAGTGACTATGCTGTCTGTGTCCCCATTATGCCAAATGTCCTCCCATAAAGTGACTATGCCATCCTGTGTCCCCATTATGCCAAATGTCCTCCCATAAAGTGACTATGCCATCCTGTGTCCCCATTATGCCAAATGTCCTCACATAAAGTGACTATGCCATCCTGTGTCCCCATTATGCCAAATGTCCTCCCATAAAGTGACTATGCCATCCTGTGTCCCCATTATGCCAAATGTCCTCCCATAAAGTGACTATGCCATCCTGTGTCCCCATTATGTCAAATGTCTTCACATAAAGTGACTATGCGGTCTGGTGTCCCCATTATGCCAAATGTCTTCACATAAAGTGACTATGCGGTCTGGTGTCCCCATTATGTCAAATGTCTTCACATAAAGTGACTATGCGGTCTGGTGTCCCCATTATGCCAAATGTCTTCACATAAAGTGACTATGCTGTCTGGTGTCCCCATTATGTCAAATGTCTTCACATAAAGTGACTATGCTGTCTGGTGTCCCCATTATGCCAAATGTCCTCCCATAAAGTGACTATGCCATCCTGTGTCCCCATTATGCCAAATGTCCTCCCATAAAGTGACTATGCCATCCTGTGTCCCCATTATGCCAAATGTCCTCACATAAAGTGACTATGCCATCCTGTGTCCCCATTATGCCAAATGTCCTCCCATAAAGTGACTATGCCATCCTGTGTCCCCATTATGCCAAATGTCCTCCCATAAAGTGACTATGCCATCCTGTGTCCCCATTATGCCAAATGTCTTCACATAAAGTGACTATGCTGTCTGGTGTCCCCATTATGCCAAATGTCCTCAAATGCACAGTGTCTCAATGCCCCACATCATGTGTCCTTATATGCCCAGATTGCCCACAGTACCCTTCTGCTCCCATGTGCCCTTTATCGACCGCCCTCACTTTTCCTGCCAGTGCTTCAGACAGAGAAATCCCCAAATCGATCCCATTTCCCAGGCCTTCCCCCGTAACCACACTAAACACACTGTTTAAATCATTCAAACACAACCACTTACAGCCTACTGCCTTAGCTTTAGTTACACTGGAGTAAGGAGACTTACGTTTCCTTTGTGTGTAGATAACCCACGTGTGGTAAGATGTTTCCACAGGGGTGTAGAATTCATCACTGAATCCAAATGAAAATGAAAACAACAGCAGTAATCCGAGACAAGGGATAACTTTTTCATATACAAAAATCTAATATTACTCAATCCTACCTGAAAATGAACTGAAAATAACCTTCTGCTTGGGGGTCAACCTTCATGATTTTTGTAGATATGGATCTGTGGACGCCCAGTTGTTAGGAAAGAAATGTTATTTCTAGATGTGTTAACCTGTGCAGTGTTTATCTCAGGCCAGTCATTGTGATCTAGCTAGCAGTAAGTCTATTGTAAGTCTATTGCCTTGCTGTGTATAGATTATATTGGCTGCGTTTGGTTACTGTGAGCTCTGAGCTGGTCTCCAGGCCTATGAGTTGTGATTGGCAGACCGGCGCCAGGATTAAGTGACTAAGGGGGCAGTTGAAATCGTTGAGGGTACAATTGTCGAGTTCTTGCATTGGAATTATATTGAATTCAGCTTATATCACACTATACCACAATAAACATAACGTTCAAATGCCGAGACTCCGAGTACATTACATGCTTTTGATGTGACAGGTTGGCGCCAAATCTCGACCTTTTTCTCTGCTGCTCTGAGTCAGGTTAAATAGTGGCCTTCTAGCAGTCAGCAGGAAGCACGCAGGTACTGTTGCATTTTCAGTGCCTTCGAAGAGTATTCAGATCCCTTAACTTTTTCCACATTTTGTTTATGTTACAGACTTAATATGAAATGGATGAAATAAATAAAACATCCTCAGGTCTAAGGAACTGTCCTTAGAGCTCCGAGACAGGATTGTGTCGAGGCACAGATCTGAGGAAGGGTACCAAAACATTTCTGCAGCGTTGAACACAGTGGCCTCCATCATTCTTAAATGGAGGAAGTTTGGAACCACAAAGACACTTCCTAGAGCTGGCCACCGGGCCAAACTGAGCAATCAGGGAGAAGGGCCTTGGTCAGGGGAGGTGACCAAGAACTCAATGGTCACTCTGACAGAGCTCCAGAGTTCCTCAGTGGATATGGGAGAACCTTCCAGGAGGACAACCATCTCTGCAGTACTCCCCAAATACAGGTGTGCCAAGCCTGTAGCATCATACCCAAGAAGACTCGAGGCTGTAATCGCTGCCGAAGGTGCTTCAACAAAGACATACCCAAGAAGACTGAAGGTTGTAATTGCTGCCAAAGGTGCTTCAACAAAGTACTGAAATAGGTCTGAATACTTCTGTAAATGTGATATTTACGTTTTTTTTTAACGGAAAACCTGTTTTTGCTTTGTCATTATGGGGTATTGTGTGTAGGAAAAAAACAATTGAATCAATTTTAGAACAAGGCTTCAACGTAACAAATGTGGAAAAAGTAAAGGGGTCTGAATACTTTCTGAGGGCACTCTATATACACAGTGCTGGTGTTTCAATGATATTTACAAATATATATACAAAGCTTATGACTTCAAAATGTCAGCATTCAAAAGAAAATCCTGTCTTAACCAATAAAGCACAGGTGGGGTCTACCAGGCTCAGAAACAGCCTCCCACTTGCTGAGTTGTTAGGTAGTCAGAACACAAGTAGAGGTTTTGTGTGCAATCTATATAAAACTACTAGAAACCCTCCATAAACCAATGGGAATAGTAACTGTATGGAATATACTGTAGATCTTAAAGACTACCAACAGAATGCAGACTGGAAAAGAGTCTCGAACAGTATCTCAATGTTTAATTATCAACTAATACACTACAAATGACTTCACAGATTTGATTTGACTCCATGGAAAAGCTGTCAATTTAAACTGGCTTGTGTTCTCAATAAATATTAGAACCTACACGCACATGATGAGGGACTGCCCCAGTCTGAAGATCTTCTGGTCACAGGCTGCCAGGTCTGTGTCGATGATAGTTGGTGCTGTCATTCCCTATCTTCCCAATATACTATTGTTGAACGATGACTCTTCACTGACTTTCACAGTTCCCCAAAAATGAGTATGGTAGAATGGACTGACCGTGGCACAAATAATGTTGGTGACAAACCTCCCCATAAGCTCAGCATAACTCAAAGGCAACATAACTGCCTTGACGTTCTTTCACTAGAGCTCTCTATCTTGTGTGAACGGCATCAAGGAAACAACACTAGATACATTTAATAGAGCAGTCGAAAAGGTTAAAAGCTTATTATGAGTTCATGTAATGCAATTATGTTTGAATTCATTAATTGTGTTTTGAATATCTATATTGAATATCGATGCATGCAGGCTGATTCTAACCATGTGTGGGGGGGAATAGGGATTACTAAGAAGGGGGAAGGAGAGGGGAGATTGGACAGACAGGACAAATAATTCTTATTTAAATTTTTCTGTATTTTTCGTTTCTTTACATATGTACTTTTTGAACATAATATTATTATTATGTCTGTGATCTGAACCCTTCACAAAAAAACGAAATAAAACGTTGTAAACCCCCCCCCCACCCAAAAAATAACACATTTAATAACAGATTCACTATATGGAACAACAGATAGTCACAGAAAATGGAAAGGAAGTTTGTTCTGAAGTGTCTGTCCTATATCTGCGTGATCAGGAAACATTACTTCGTTTTTGGTATATTAGTGTGTAGCCCAAATGGTTTGGACGCTACAGACAGAAGTTGGCAGATCGGCTGAACCGACCTCAGACGAGTCCCAAGAACGCTTGTGGGGAATTATGTTATTTCTAGATGGTTCACAGTGAGAGACCAGGTTTCCCCCCTACAGTCCAGGGGAGCTGCCATTGATTTCAACCACTCAACATGCAGCAGGCTGGTGCTAATGATGAGCATTTTGCTTCTATTGATTGGGTTATGGCTGTTGTGTGTGTGTGTGTGTGTGTGTGTATATGTGTGTGTGTGTGTGTGTGTGTGTGTGTGTGTGTGTGTGTGTGTGTGTGTGTGTGTGTGTGTGTGTGTGTGTGTGTGTGTGTGTGTGTGTGTGTGTGTGTGTGTGTGTGTGTGAGGGAGGGAGGGAGGGAGGGAGGGAGGGAGGGAGAGCATGTGCATGTGATTCAGCATGTACTGTATGTGGCTGTCTATGTGTATGAGTTTGATGGAGTGTGTGTGTAGCAGCCAATTGATTATGATTATGAATTATGATTATGAAGCCCTTAATAACACATTAAAATAGCATTCATGTTTGAGGATAGCTGATCATACTATTTGTTCTGCAGATTCATGTTTGAGGATAGTTGATCATACTATTTGTTCTGCAGATTCATGTTTGAGGATAGCTGATCATACTATTTGTTCTGCAGATTCATGTTTGAGGATAGCTGATCATACTATTTGTTCTGCAGATTCATGTTTGAGGATAGTTGATCATACTATTTGTTCTGCAGATTCATGTTTGAGGATAGCTGATCATACTATTTGTTCTGCAGATTCATGTTTGAGGATAGTTGATCATACAATTTGTTCTGCAGATTAATGTTTGAGGATAGCTGATCATACTATTTGTTCTGCAGATTCATGTTTGAGGATAGTTGATCATACTATTTGTTCTGCAGATTCATGTTTGAGGATAGCTGATCATACTATTTGTTCTGCAGATTCATGTTTGAGGATAGTTGATCATACTATTTGTTCTGCAGATTCATGTTTGAGGATAGTTGATCATACTATTTGTTCTGCAGATTAATGTTTGAGGATAGCTGATCATACTATTTGTTCTGCAGATTCATGTTTGAGGATAGTTGATCATACTATTTGTTCTGCAGATTAATGTTTGAGGATAGCTGATCATACTATTTGTTCTGCAGATTAATGTTTGAGGATAGTTGATCATACTATTTGTTCTGCAGATTAATGTTTGAGGATAGTTGATCATACTATTTGTTCTGCAGATTCATGTTTGAGGATAGTTGATCATACTATTTGTTCTGCAGATTAATGTTTGAGGATAGCTGATCATACTATTTGTTCTGCAGGTTAATGTTTGAGGATAGCTAATCATACTATTTGTTCTGCAGATTAATGTTTGAGGATAGCTGATCATACTATTTGTTCTGCAGATTCATGTTTGAGGATAGTTGATCATACTATTTGTTCTGCAGATTCATGTTTGAGGATAGTTGATCATACTATTTGTTCTGCAGATTAATGTTTGAGGATAGTTGATCATACTATTTGTTCTGCAGATTCATGTTTGAGGATAGTTGATCATACTATTTGTTCTGCAGATTAACGTTTGAGGATAGTTGATCATACTATTTGTTCTGCAGATTAATGTTTGAGGATAGCTGATCGTGAGAGGCTGGTGAGGGCCACCCGTGGTGTCGAGAGGCTGGTGAGGGCCACCCGCAATGTGGAGAGGGGCTGGTGAGGGCCACCCGCAGTGTGGAGAGGGGCTTGTGAGGGTCACCCGCGATGTCGAGAGCTGGTGAGGGCCACCCGCAGTTCGAAGAGGTGAGGGACTGGTGAGTAGAGGTATGGTGGTCATGAGCAGGTGACAACGGAAGCTCGGGGAGGCTTGGTGCTCAGCCTGTGTGTTGGTCCTGTGGAGCCCCTTGCCTTGATTAGCAGGCAGGGGATGTCGTCCACAGAATACTTATTTCCTGTAATGACTTTACAGTATACAGCTTCTAACCAGCCAGCTTTATCCTGCAAGTCAGCACTGAGCACCTGCTCAGCGATCACACATACAAACACACTCATTCTGTACACACACACGTGTATGTACAGTACGCATACACGCATGCACAGCACACACACACACAATTGTTACACTCTAATATAGTATCGTTATAAATCCCTCCTGATTGGATTTTCATGAGCTACAGTATGGCCATCTCTGTGGCTGTTTTCTCTAGTGCTCATGTATAATTTTACGACTGAAAGAAGAGCACATTATCATAATGGGATCTCACCACGCATGTTGCCATGGGGGTTGCCACCCAATGTCATTAAGAGAGAAGCAAGTAGCAAGCCGATGAACAACACACACACATTTACAGTAAATGAGAAAAATGCTTATTTTGGCTATCAGCAGAACTGCATAATGTTTCTCCATAGTAGAAGAGGAATTTGACATTTAGTTTAAAGTTTGACACAGCGGGCTATCTGTCCGGCTGTGAGTCTGTGAGGAGCTTCAGTGTTTGACATTCAGAAATGGACTGGGGAACGCAGATTAATCACACATATGGCCAATTATCCCCAGGATCCAACGTAGCTGATGACAAAACAACAAGGAGGAAATGAAGGAGATGCAGCTGAGACCAACCCCCATTTACAGCTTTCAGTTCTTCAGGAAAGCAGGAAATCAAGGTTTGAGGACATACAGTACTGGAGCATGAAAGAGAGATAAGTGGATTCTACCTCATAATCTGACAGGAATACATGGTCTGTCATTCATTCATTGTTTGGTTATTGCTTCCTCCCCTTAGGGCCTACTTATTGCAGGGATGGTTTAGTATCTCAATTGATAAGAGAAAGTGGTTGGTATGACAGGCTATGATAACTACATTCACCTGAATTGGCTAACAGAGTCCACTGTCACTGGGCCCACTTTCATCATTTGTTCATGTAGATATATATACTCATTGGTGAAAGTAAGGTGGTACGGCGTCGCAAAATAATAGTGGGATTACGCTGTACCGGTAAACGTTAATCACAATTAATACAACCTGCCCAAAAACATTATTAAAGATTACTGCATGTCAGCCTCATGAAACATTTGTGAATTGACTGTAAACCGGTGGTATATGCTCCAAACTGCGTTGTGGTTTGAGGAGAACACTTACATTTTGTCAAGGCGGAGATGAGTGACCGAGAAGCTTGTAGACAAGGTGAAGGTGAGTGGCTGAGACTGAGGTGCGCGTACAGTGGATCCATCAATTCAGGCTACAAGTGTAGGCCTAATGACAAATCGCAGAATGTCATTATAATACACGTAGGTGTTTTGTAACAGATATCTCTTTCCATTGATCAAATTGCAGGTGGAGTGCATTGTTGTCGTTTGGATGATGAAATTATTTTGTGACAGGATGAATGTACGCGGGTAGCCTACAGGAGCGCCTTTGTTAAGTGATTGTTTGACAATAAGACGAAAACATCATGACTGGTTGTAACATTCTTCGTTTGTAGAAAGAGAGTCGGACCGAAATGCAGCGTGGTGGTTACTCATGTTCTTTAATGTAGAAAATAGCGATACATGAAATAACTATAAAAAGTACAAAACAACAAACGGAACGTGAAACCTAATTACAGCCTATCTGGTGAAACTACACAGAGACAGGAACATTCACCCACGAAATACACAGTGAAACCCCGGCTACCTAAATACGGTTCCCAATCAGAGACAACGCGAATCACCTGACTCTGATTGAGAACCGCCTCAGGCAGCCAAACCTATGCTACACCCTAATCAGCCGCAATCCCAAATCCTATAAAACCCCAATACGAAACACAACACATAAACCCATGTCACACCCTGGCCTGACCAAATATATAACGAAAACACAAAACACTATGACCAAGGCGTGACACTGGTTGTGTTTATGCCACATAGGTGGCGTGCATAGGCTAAGCTTTTCCTAAAGTCAATTTAATTAATTTGCCAAAATGATATAGCCTAATTAGCAAACTCCTCTCTGTACAGAAATAAATACAGTCATTGAAAATAGGCTACCTCAGCAGAAAGCATGATTTGGCCACATAGGTTCATTAGTTTCAACAACAAAACAAGCTGTGGATTGTTTTAAATTGCATAGCCTAGAGTCGGAAGGGCCTGCAGTGCACGCACTGACCCAGTCGTCAGTGCATGCAGCAAATACCAAATAGATGATTGTTGAGTTGCAACTGTCAGTGAAAAGCAGAGAGACCCAGCAAGGCAAATCTCAATATTTAAAACTTCAATCGCAGAAAAACTGTTTGGAAAGGAAATGGCTATTGCTGTAAAGAGATGACAATGAAAATACTACAATCTGTCTTTTAGTTACTACAAATTCTTAACTTATCTCCAGTGAGTGTCCGTATTCACTGTCTTTGTCATTGGTTCAGTGCCACTTTTGTTTGTTTTTGGAAATAATTTCCTCCTCCAGGTTAGATATATTTGTGTCTCCCCTTTTCTTAGGCTGATTATATGGATCAGACAATATTGTTTTTATTGATCTGTTTGTCAGTGTCGGCAGAGTAGGCTACCCTGTCATTTTTGTAGTATAACAACAAAACATTGTGAGTGCTCTTGGGTGTCCCGTACCAGTAAGAAAATAAATACACTTTGACCCCTGGATATACTGTAGATATACTGTAGTTATACTGTAGATATACTGTAGTTATACTGTAGATATAGTGTAGTTATACTGCAGTTATACTGTAGATATACTGTAGTTATACTGTAGATATACTGTAGTTATACTGCAGTTATACTGTAGTTATACTGTAGATATAGTGTAGTTATACTATAGATAAACTATAGATATACTATAGTTAGACTGTAGATATACTGTAGTTATACTGTAGATATACTGTAGTTATACTGTAGATATAGTGTAGTTATACTGCAGTTATACTGTAGATATACTGTAGTTATACTGTAGATATACTGTAGTTATACTGTAGATATACTGTAGATATACTATAGTTAAACTGTAGATATACTGTAGATATAGTGTAGTTATACTGTAGATATACTATAGTTAGACTGTAGATATACTGTAGATATACTGTAGTTATACTGAAGATATACTGTAGTTATACTGCGGTTATACTATAGATATACTGTAGTTATACTGTAGATATACTGAATATATACTGTAGTTATACTGTAGATATACTGTAGATATACTGTAGTTATACTGTAGTTATACTGTAGATATACTATAGTTAGACTGTAGATATACTGTAGATATAGTGTAGTTATACTGTATATATACTATAGTTATACTGTAGATATACTGTAGATATACTGTAGTTATATTGTAGTTATACCGGTAGATATACTGTAGTTATACTCTAGTTATACTGTAGATATACTGTAGATATACTGTAGTTATACCTGTAGTTATACTATAGTTAGACTGTAGATATACTGTAGATATAGTGTAGTTATACTGTAGATATACTATAGTTAGACTGTAGATATACTGTAGATATACTGTGGTTATACCAGTTATACTTGTAGATATACTGTAGTTATATTGTAGTTATACTGTAGATAGATATACTGCAGTTATACTCTAGTTATACTGTACATATACTGTAGATATACTGTAGTTATACTGTAGTTATACTGTAGATATAGTGTAAGTTATACTGTAGATATACTATAGATATACTATAGTTAGACTGTAGATATACTGTAGTTATACTGTAGATATACTGTAGTTATACTGTAGATATACTGTAGTTATACTGAAGATATACTGTAGTTATACTGCGGTTATACTATAGATATACTGTAGTTATACTGTAGATATACTGAAGATATACTGTAGTTATACTGTAGATATAATGTAGATATACTGTAGTTATACTGTAGTTATACTGTAGATATACTATAGTTAGACTGTAGATATACTGTAGATATAGTGTAGTTATACTGTAGATATACTATAGTTATACTGTAGATATACTGTAGATATACTGTAGTTATATTGTAGTTATACTGTAGATATACTGTAGTTATACTCTAGTTATACTGTAGATATACTGTAGATATACTGTAGTTATACTCTAGTTATACTGTAGATATACTATAGTTAGACTGTAGATATACTGTAGATATAGTGTAGATATACTATAGTTAGACTGTAGATATACTGTAGATATAGTGTAGTTATACTGTAGATATACTATAGTTAGACTGTAGATATACTGTAGTTATACTGTAGTTATACTGTAGATATACTGTAGTTATATTGTAGTTATACTGTAGATAGATATACTGTAGTTATACTCTAGTTATACTGTAGATATACTGTAGATATACTGTAGTTATACTGTAGTTATACTGTAGATATACTATAGTTAGACTGTAGATATACTGTAGATATAGTGTAGTTATACTCTAGTTATACTGTAGATATACTGTTGATATACTGTAGTTATACTGTAGATTTCTCTTCCAATACAAATCCCTGACCTACATTACAGATTGGGACAAAGCACACGTTTCACCATGGTTACATGTAAGTGATGCACAAATATAACAGATCTCTAGTCATGCTCAGTCATTAAATGAGTCAGTCTAGTAATCTTGGACCATTTGATGGAGTTACATCTCATATCCTCAACAAACTGGAGAAGCCACTGTGCATCAGTAAATTTCTCTTTCTCCGTCCAACAGTACTTCACTTATCAATCTGAAAGCCTCTGAGTTGGAGCATACCCAGTAAGGGGCTCCACCCCCAGAGAGAATGAATAGCATTCCCACACAGATGAGTTGAGCTTGTCAGTTTGGAGCCTACACCTATCAGAATTTACCCAGGCTCAGCCACAAAGCAGATGAAAATCCCTGAACAAACACTGTAGCGGCACAGAGATACATCAGACAGTTAACATGTCAACAGTAAACGATAAGGGCTTACAATTGCTTTTAGAGAGCTTTGCCTCAGAGAAATTCAACACCTTTCCATTGAGGTGGAGCTAGCAATCCCACACACCATGTGCCTTGGTTGTTTCTGTTGCGAAAAAAATCGGATAATTCATGACAAAGTCTACTTAGAGAGCGAGCGACTGTGTCTGTTTTGAGACCCTTCATGTTGGTCTTCACTAGGACATCGATTGGGAGGAAGGAGTGACTCTATTCTCAGAGGCTGTGCGTGTGTTTTTTGTTATTGCTGATTTCACAAGGTTTAAGCATCCCTCAGGGGGTTATAGAGTGACAGTCTTCACTCACATTAAAACAAGGCTGCAGTTAGCATGTGTTCATTCACACGTGACTCGTGACTCAGGCAAACTCAGGGCGTTGAAGCATTTCATCACTGTTCATTTTCAGGATTTTACATCCACATGAATAACCATTCTGCTATCACTCCATTGACACATCATCTTTGTCAGTCATATTAGGACACTATCAGAATATGAAACATCTCATTCGCTTGTCAAAGACAGTTGATTTTGTAATTAATTGTAATCTCCTGAAATTAGCATTTATAACATGATATACTGCAGTATCTGTTATTGTAGGTCTTTATGAAGACATTCCTTTAACTTCTCACAGTAACGTTTACAGCCCCACCCCTCCCTGAGTACAACAAGCAGAGCTCTGGAAATGTGTAGTGAGGCGTTGCAGACGCCTTATTGCAAACTGTCTGAAGTTGGCCCTGGTTGTGGGGAGGGTGGGAGGAAGGGGATTGGGGGAGAGAGGGAAGGGAGAGGAGGATGGGGGAAAATGTGTCAACGCTGTCCCATTGAGACAGATTCAGGCCTGCAGAGTTCTCACAGACCAATCCTGTTTGGAGGAGAGAAGGGAGCCAGAAGAAATGGAGCAGTGTGTATCTCCAGGCCACAGAGATGGAGACATGATTTAAAGCCCCACATAGATTCACTTACACTTACACACAAACACACACACACATCCACTTTAACACACACTTGCGCAAATTCACTCATGTGTACAGTATATATAATGGACACACGCACACCCGCATTAAGATATACACTCTTAGACAGGATTGTTTTGGGCCCGGTACCGGGTCCGCAGTGCTTTAGTGTGACCTATCATTTGAAAGCTACAGCACTTGTCTTTTTGGAAATCAAGCTCAAATCTTACCACATTTGGAGATTTATATCAACTTTGCTGTCTGTCTCTCACACATGTACAACGTCGTTTCAATATTGAAATTCGATCTCCAACTGTCCCATTGAGGATTAACAAATAGTGTAGCTTTTCTCAGCCAGTCAAAATCAGGAATTAGCATCATTTTGTATAGATAGATACCAGGGCTATCTTATTTTTCCTTCATATCAATTTGGCTCTAGCATTTGAACGGTGTAAGCTACATAAAATATTATGACCCCGTTCCTGAAGGTTATGACTCTCAGGAATAGGTACGTGCCTTCTGTTTCCCTCTCTGATACTCACAAGGTTAGAAGGAGTGTGACAAAAAATAAAAATAAATGAGTGAGGGAAATTAATTCAAAGCATACTTCCTTCAGACTGTCTTTGTGTTTATTTATTGAGATGCTTAGTTTTCAGATCATTTTAAATTACCTAATTACTTTTAAGAAGCTTTCAATAGTTGTTTAATTAACCTCTAATTAACTAAGCTAATGTGGAATTGTTTTAAGATGGTCATAATGTGGATCATTTAGCTCATTTCATTGAGAAGACCGATTTTCGGGATGTCTCCAAGGTCTGACAAACACTGCTGTAGCTCGCCACCACTGCAGATAAGTGGGACGCTGTGGATTGAGAAGCGGCATGAAGCCCATGCAAAAAAACAGATATCTCTAGCTTAAACTGACAGATTTATTTATTATGTTACTTAGATTGACGCACGGTGAGCGGGCATTGTGCCTTTTCCTTTTCACGATTTATCAATGTTTTTGATGCACATCGACTCACTTTGGTTGAGCTTTTTTAAACAGTTGTTCTGAACAATAACTGCATGTGGAAAATGTCCGGCCCCTGCAATGAACCTTTTTACATCTGGATCCTGTAAGAATGTAGTTGAATAAGCGCTGATATTACAAAGAAATGTCAGGTGAAAAACAGTTAGTTTAGCATGCAAGCAGCTAGTTTGCTGTCTTTCCAGCTTCAGTTTGAAGTGATTGTGTTAGCTGTGTAGTTGGCTAGCTCTCTGAACAGTGATGAGAGATAAAATGTTCTATGCCAGGCTAAATAGTGAATCATTACTCTTTGTTATGGATGTATGCAAATAAATGCCACTAGAAACAGGTTGCGTCTCTGGCAACCTAACGATAGAATGAACGACCAGCCGACTTTGGAAGCAACCCTAGATTTGTGCAGGACTATATCTTGTGGAAGGATGAAACAGTATGAATAGATTCATCAAAATAAAGTTTTTATTGAAAGCATGTCAACCATTATTTGAATATGTTGTAACCCGTTGTGTAAAAGTGATAATGCCCTGGAAGCCGGTGTTTGGAGAATATATTGGTACAGTTTGTTGGTCCTCGACTTTGTCTCGGTCTAACAACACCCATGCCAATATATCCTCCAAACACCGGCCTCTGGTATTATTGCTTAATTGGTATATTGACAGAAAATACGTCTCTTGTACACCAAGAAAGCAGGGAAGACTTGCAGGTAGATGAGAAGAGAAGAACGTGCCTATTTGAAAGCTATAAAAATCTTTGTAGCTCATGCCAGAAAACATTGGAGACCCCTGCTGTAACAGAACAATGGCAGGCAGAGGGTCTAGGCCCCGCGAGCACCAGGTACTGACGATGGCATGGCTGAGTGTGATTCACACCCAAATGACATACAGACAGGACACATATCCCGTTCCCTGGGCCCCAAGTACTTGTTCAGTTCTTCTTCCCAATGAATGTTTATGTTTTTGATGAGATTAGAGTGAATGCGTGACCTTAATTAACCTTGGATGTTAAAACAACAGATTAAATTGATTGTTTGTTGTAAAACTGAGGCATGGAATCACTGAGCCATGCAGTTAAACCAAAGGAGAGGGGAGAGGGTTTGAGTCCAAAGTCATGACTGCATGGTTTAAAGCCCCCATGCAGTTAAACCAAAGAGAGGGAGAGGTTTGAGTCCAAAGTCATGACTGCATGGTTTAAAGCCCCCATGCAGTTAAACCAAAGGAGAGGGGAGAGGTTTGAGTCCAAAGTCATGACTGCATGGTTTAAAGCCCCCATGCAGTTAAACCAAAGGAGAGGGGAGAGGTTTGAGTCCAAAGTCATGACTGCATGGTTTAAGCCCCATGCAGTTAAACCAAAGGAGAGGGGAGAGGTTTGAGTCCAAAGTCATGACTGCATGGTTTGCAGCCCCATGCAGTCTTGTTAATTGAATGTTTAAATCATCACTGTATGTCTAATAAAAAACTATATGTTTATTTCAGGAAAATAACTAAGTATATATATATATTTATTTATTTATTTATTTCACTGAGTCTCTTTTTGCCATTGAAATGCTCAGTCTGATAGTAAATATATTTACATACACAACCCTGATTGGTGTATAGGATCATCTAGATAAATAAAAATAACAGCACTCACTTATAATAAGCGTGACCTGTGAATGCACATGGAACCTGACTTGGGAGTCTGGTGCACCCAGGCATGTTGTTACATTTGTATCATTTGAGGGCGTGTATCACAAGCAAAGTCATTTGTATCATTTGAGGGCGTGTATCACAAGCAAAGTCATTTGTATCATTTGAGGGGCGTGTATCACAAGCAAAGTCATTTGTATCATTTGAGGCGTGCATCACAAGCAAAGTCATTTGTATCATTTGAGGCGTGCATCACAAGCAAAGTCATTTGTATCATTTGAGGGGCGTGCATCACAAGCAAAGTCATTTGTATCATTTGAGGGGCGTGCATCACAAGCAAAGTCATTTGTATCATTTGAGGGGCGTGTATCACAAGCAAAGTCATTTGTATCATTTGAGGGGCGTGCATCACAAGCAAAGTAATTTGTATCATTTGAGGGGCGTGCATCACAAGCAAAGTCATTTGTATCATTTGAGGGGCGTGTATCACAAGCAAAGTCATTTGTATGATTTGAGGGGCGTGCATCACAAGCAAAGTAATTTGTATCATTTGAGGGGCGTGCATCACAAGCAAAATCATTTGTATCATTTGAGGGGCGTGCATCACAAGCAAAGTCATTTGTATCATTTGAGGGGCGTGCATCACAAGCAAAGTCATTTGTATCATTTGAGGCGTGCATCACAAGCAAAGTCATTTGTATCATTTTGAGGGCGTGTATCACAAGCAAAGTCATTTGTATCATTTGAGGCGTGCATCACAAGCAAAGTCATTCGTATCATTTGAGGGGCGTGCATCACAAGCAAAGTCATTTGTATCATTTGAGGGGCGTGTATCATGCAAAGTCATTTGTATCATTTGAGGCGTGCATCACAAGCAAAGTAATTTGTATCATTTGAGGGCGTGCATCACAAGCAAAATCATTTGTATCATTTGAGGGGCGTGCATCACAAGCAAAGTCATTTGTATCATTTGAGGGGCGTGCATCACAAGCAAAGTCATTTGTATCATTTGAGGGGCGTGCATCACAAGCAAAGTCATTTGTATCATTTGAGGGGCGTGTATCACAAGCAAAGTCATTTGTATCATTTGAGGGGCGTGCATCACAAGCAGAGTCATTTGTATCATTTGAGGGGCGTGTAATCACAAGCAAAGTCATTTGTATCATTTGAGGGGCGTGTATCACAAGCAAAGTCATTTGTATCATTTGAGGGGCGTGCATCACAAGCAAAGTCATTTGTATCATTTGAGGGGCGTGTAATCACAAGCAAAGTCATTTGTATCATTTAAGGGCGTGTCACAAGCAAAGTCATTTGTATCATTTGAGGGGCGTGCATCACAAGCAAAGTCATTTGTATCATTTGAGGGGCATGCATCACAAGCAAAGTAATTTGTATCATTTGAGGAGCGTGCATCACAAGCAAAGTCATTTGTATCATTTGAGGGGCGTGCATCACAAGCAAAGTCATTTGTATCATTTGAGGGGCGTGTATCACAAGCAAAGTCATTTGTATCATTTGAGGGGCGTGCATCACAAGCAAAGTCATTTGTATCATTTGAGGCGTGCATCACAAGCAAAGTAATTTGTATCATTTGAGGGCGTGTAATCACAAGCAAAGTCATTTGTATCATTTGAGGGCGTGCATCACAAGCAAAGTAATTTGTATCATTTGAGGCGTGTATCACAAGCAAAGTCATTTGTATCATTTGAGGGGCGTGCATCACAAGCAAAGTCATTTGTATCATTTGAGGGCGTGCATCACAAGCAAAGTCATTTGTATCATTTGAGGGCGGTATCACAAGCAAAGTCATTTGTATGATTTGAGGCGTGCATCACAAGCAAAGTAATTTGTATCATTTGAGGCGTGCATCACAAGCAAAATCATTTGTATCATTTGAGGGCGTGCATCACAAGCAAAGTCATTTGTATCATTTGAGGGGTGCATCACAAGCAAACACATTTGTATCATTTGAGGCGTGCATCACAAGCAACGTCATTTGTATCATTTGAGGGGCGTGGTATCACAAGCAAAGTCATTTGTATCATTTGAGGGGCGTGCATCACAAGCAAAGTCATTTGTATCATTTGAGGGGCGTGCATAACAAGCAAAGTCATTTGTATCATTTGAGGGGCGTGCATCACTAACAAAGTCATTTGTATCATTTGAGGGGCGTGCATCACAAGCAAAGTCATTTGTATCATTTGAGGGCGTGCATCACAAGCAAAGTAATTTGTATCATTTGAGGGCGTGCATCACAAGCAAAGTCATTTGTATCATTTGAGGCGTGTATCACAAGCAAAGTCATTTGTATCATTTGAGGGGCGTGCATCACAAGCAAAGTCATTTGTATCATTTGAGGGGCGTGCATCACAAGCAAAGTATCATTTGTATCATTTGTATCATTTGGGGCGTGTATCACAAGCAAAGTAATTTGTATCATTTGAGGGGCGTGCATCACAAGCAAAATCATTTGTATCATTTGAGGGGCGTGCATCACAAGCAAAGTCATTTGTATAATTTGAGGGGCGTGCATCACAAGCAAAGTCATTTGTATCATTTGAGGGCGTGCATCACAAGCAAAGTAATTTGTATCATTTGAGGGGCGTGCATCACAAGCAAAATAATTTGTATCATTTGAGGGGCGTGCATCACAAGCAAAGTCATTTGTATCATTTGAGGGGCGTGCATCACAAGCAAAGTCATTTGTATCATTTGAGGGGCGTGCATCACAAGCAAAGTCATTTGTATCATTTGAGGGGCGTCATTTGTATCATTTGAGCGTGTATCACAAGCAAAGTCATTTGTATCATTTGAGGCGTGCGTGCATCACAAGCAAAGTAATTTGTATCATTTGAGGGGCGTGCATCACAAGCAAAGTCATTTGTATCATTTGAGGGGCGTGTATCACAAGCAAAGTCATTTGTATCATTTGAGGGGCTACATCACAAGCAAAGTCATTTGTATCATTTGAGGGGCGTCATCAAGCAAAATCATTTGTATCATTTGAGGGGCGTGCATCACAAGCAAAGTCATTTGTATCATTTGAGGGGCGTGCATCACAAGCAAACTTTGTATCATTTGAGGGGCGTGCATCACAAGCCAAAGTCATTTGTATCATTTGAGGGGCGTGTATCACAAGCAAAGTCATTTGTATCATTTGAGGGGCGGCATCACAAGCAAAGTCATTTGTATCATTTGAGGGCGTGCATCACAAGCAAAGTCATTTGTATCATTTGAGGGGCGTGCATCACAAGCAAAGTAATTTGTATCATTTGAGGGCGTGTATCACAAGCAAAGTCATTTGTATCATTTGAGGCGTGCATCACAAGCAAAGTCATTTGTATCATTTGAGGCGTGTATCACAAGCAAAGTCATTTGTATCATTTGAGGGCGTGCATCACAAGCAAAGTCATTTGTATCATTTGAGGGGCGTGCATCACAAGCAAAGTCATTTGTATCATTTGAGGGCATCACAAGCAAAGTAATTTATCATTTGAGGGCGTAATCACAAGCAAAGTCATTTGTATCATTTGAGGGGCGTGCATCACAAGCAAAGTAATTTGTATCATTTGAGGGCGTGCATCACAAGCAAAATCATTTGTATCATTTGAGGCGTGCATCACAAGCAAAGTCATTTGTATCATTTGAGGCGTGCATCACAAGCAAAGTCATTTGTATCATTTGAGGCGTGCAATCACAAGCAAAGTCATTTGTATCATTTGAGGGCGTGCATCACAAGCAAAGTAATTTGTATCATTTGAGGGGCGTGCATCACAAGCAAAGTCATTTGTATCATTTGAGGGGCGTGTATCACAAGCAAAGTCATTTGTATCATTTGAGGGGTGCATCACAAGCAAAGTCATTTGTATCATTTGAGGGCGTGCATCACAAGCAAAGTCATTTGTATCATTTGAGGCGTGTATCACAAGCAAAGTCATTTGTATCATTTGAGGGGCGTGCATCACAAGCAAAAGTAATTTGTATCATTTGAGGGGGCGTGCATCACAAGCAAAATCATTTGTATCATTTGAGGCGTGCATCACAAGCAAGTCATTTGTATAATTTGAGGGCGTGCATAACAAGCAAAGTCATTTTGTATCATTTGAGGGCGTGCATCACAAGCAAAGTCATTTGTATCATTTGAGGCGTGCATCACAAGCAAAGTCATTTGTATCATTTGAGGGCGTGTATCACAAGCAAAGTCATTTGTATCATTTGAGGGCGTGCATCACAAGCAAAGTCATTTGTATCATTTGAGGGCGTGCATCACAAGCAAAGTCATTTGTATCATTTGAGGGGCGTGTAATCACAAGCAAAGTCAATTTGTATCATTTGAGGGGCGTACATCACAAGCAAAGTAATTTGTATCATTTGAGGGCGTGCATCACAAGCAAAGTCATTTGTATCATTTGAGGGCGTGTATCACAAGCAAAGTCATTTGTATCATTTGAGGGGCGTGCATCACAAAGCAACGTCATTATTATCATTTGAGGGCGTGCATCACAAGCAAAAGTCATTTGTATCATTTGAGGGCGTGTATCACAAGCAAAGTCATTTGTATCATTTGAGGCGTGCATAACAAGCAAAGTCATTTGTATCATTTGAGGGCGTGCATCACTAACAAAGTCATTTGTATCATTTGAGGCGTGCATCACAAGCAAAGTCATTTGTATCATTTGAGGGCGTGCATCACAAGCAAAGTAATTTGTATCATTTGAGGGCGTGTAATCACAAGCAAAGTCATTTGTATCATTTGAGGCGTGCATCACAAGCAAAGTAATTTGTATCATTTGAGGGCGTGTATCACAAGCAAAGTCATTTGTATCATTTGAGGGGCGTGCATCACAAGCAAAGTCATTTGTATCATTTGAGGCGTGCATCACAAGCAAAATCATTTGTATCATTTGAGGGGCGTGCATCACAAGCAAAGTCATTTGT
The DNA here is from genome assembly GCF_034236695.1 of Oncorhynchus nerka. NCBI lineage: Eukaryota > Metazoa > Chordata > Actinopteri > Salmoniformes > Salmonidae > Oncorhynchus > Oncorhynchus nerka. The sequence goes on from NW_027038574.1 coordinate 27,166, forward strand.
ATAATTTGAGGCGTGCATCACTAACAAAGTCATTTGTATCATTTGAGGCGTGCATCACTAACAAAGTCATTCGTATCATTTGAGGGCGTGCATCACAAGCAAGTCATTTGTATCATTTGAGGGGCGTGCATCACAAGCAAAGTCATTTGTATCATTTGAGGCGTGCATCACAAGCAAAGTCATTTGTATCATTTGAGGGCGTGTATCACAAGCAAAGTCATTTGTATCATTTGAGGGGCATGCATCACAAGCAAAGTCATTTGTATCATTTGAGGCGTGCATCACAAGCAAAGTCATTTGTATCATTTGAGGCGTGCATCACAAGCAAAGTCATTTGTATCATTTGAGAGGCGTGCATCACAAGCAAAGTAATTTGTATCATTTGAGGGGCGTGTAATCACAAGCAAAGTCATTTGTATCATTTGAGGCGTGCATCACAAGCAAAGTAATTTGTATCATTTGAGGCGTGTATCACAAAAGCAAAGTCATTTGTATCATTTGAGGCGTGCATCACAAGCAAAGTCATTTGTATCATTTGAGGCGTGCATCACAAGCAAAATCATTTGTATCATTTGAGGGGCGTGCATCACAAGCAAAGTCATTTGTATAATTTGAGCGTGCATCACTAACAAGTCATTTGTATCATTTGAGGCGTGCATCACTAACAAAGTCATTCGTATCATTTGAGGCGTGCATCACTAACAAAGTCATTTGTATCATTTTACTTTGCCTGTGAGAACCATTAGCACAGGCAAGTCTGATTAGGCTTAGCTTTACCATAGCCTCTGCCATAGGAACAAACAGAGCATGGCTTTGTGTCCGTAGGGTTGCAGCCTTTACAATGCTGGAACCACTCGCCTCTAGCACATTTTATAGGGGTACACACAAATCAATCCTCATGAGTAAGGAACTATGAAAATAGTTCAAATAAACCCTATTTAATCTATTAAAAAAAAAACATTTGCCTCAGAAAATAGAATATTTGTAGTATGGATCAGATGTAATGGAGGTCATCACCACAAAATAAATTAATAGTGACATTTTAGGTGTGCCGCAGAATTGTTATTCTTTCAAGGTATGCCACAGTTCAGAAAAGGTTGGGAAACACAGGTCTAGACTGCAAAGCCTACTCCGCATAACCCTTCAAAGTAGGAGGATACATATACAAATAAAAGATGACTGGTCATTGGTGAGAATAATCCGATCAGATTGTGATGTCATGATCTGGGTCAAAAACTCCATCCCACCCACTGAGGTCTAAAGAACTGGAGACTGCGTCGTAAATGTAAGACGTTGTTTTCAAGGTAATCTACTTACATTCGCATAAGCTGATTCATGGTCCAGCTACATCCGGGTTGCATCCAGGTTGCATCCGGTTTACATGGACCAACATCACATGCGTAAGAACATCACAGTGTGAGAAGTGACGACGTCATCAATTCATCCAAAAACATGACAGAGATTGGATGAATACTGTATATAAAATGTTAATGTGAGTGATGTAAAATAATCAGCCATAGTGACAATTATTTGAATAATTTAATGGATGTTTTGTGCACAAAGTTGATGACTAAAGAGTCTTATTAGGAATGTTCTAATCTGACTTCTCTATGTGGTTGTTGATGAAAATGCCTTTCCTGGGGTCGGGCATTAAACTGCAGTACCAAAGCAAGAATGTAGGAGCAGTCGAAACCGTGTTTCTAGACCGGACCCCTGGCCCTCTTTGATCCCACCTGAACAGTACTGAAATTACAGCCATTTTGTTTTTCAAACAGCTCTTACACAATAAATTGCATTATGATCATGTTCACAAATGGTGTTATTTTGACCTCATATTGTGGAGATATCACACAATACACTGGGCCAGTTGCCACCCTCGATCCGCGGCGGTTGTTGTGATACGGCTCAAGATCAAACCAGGGTCTGTAGTGACGCCTCTAGCACTGAGATGCAGTGCCTTGACTGCGCACCGGGAGCACTAACTCAATCATCTAAATATTCAAATCAAAGTCAATTCTGCTAACAGTTTTGCATACGAAGACACTGAAACAAATTGAGTTTTAGACAATATTGATAACGAAGGAAGAAAAGTTGGCAGGTAGAGCAGCCTAGCGGTTAAAGCGTTTGGCCAGTAATTGCAGAGTTCGGGAAGAAAAAATCTGCTGATGTGCCCCTTGAGCAAGGACCCTTAACCCTAATTGCTCATGTAAGTGTCTCTGGATAAGATAATAAATGGCAAAAATGTTAAAAATGTAAGATGTAGGTGCTTATTGCTTAACCTAACAATTTCAGGACAGCCATGTCTTACACAGCTGTGGTGCTTGCAGTGTTGACTGCATTGATTATATAACATCTCAAATCTGCTCTACAGTAGCCTAAATAGATGCCAGTGTGATTGTGTGTATTAAGGAGTGAAAATGTGGATAAACCATGTGGAGTGAATGCATGGATATTCCTCAGAGTGACACAGTCACTGGAGACCAACATTGCTTCTGGTTTAGGACTGTGTGTGAACACACGAGCAAAACCATAGCTTGGACCCTGGAGGTTTGTCAATCCCGTACAGAATGAGTCACTCTGTGGTGCGACACTATCAGCTCACATTATGCATACTACTGTCCCAAGGTCCTTCTTAACTGAACTATTATGTCCCTCCTTTGATCAAGCTTTACTCCTTTCCAAACCCAGAGATGGATAGAGATTGTGTGATGCATATGCAGCTCTACTGGAATGCAAAACCGTTATTGTCAGATGAATCAGACTCAATTGGCAGAAGTCAACTGTCACATGACAATTGAAAATGAACACTTTCTGGATGTCACAATGCCAATGTTATAGATGTTGTCCCCATCGATTGCCTAACCTGGGTATTTGACATTTTCACTGGTTAGTGCTAATTCACTGGCAAATTTGTCCCAAATTCTTTTCCACAACCTAATAACCTGAAAACAATGCTAACAGACTGTCAGATCTGAAAGTTGGCCCACTTTGTCGCGGCTGAGCCAATCTAACACAGGAGAGGAAACAGATGGGGATTACAAAGACTTTGGTCATTGCTCTCCACGTTCTAGTCATTGGTATTCCACACACTAACCACTCCACCACACGGCTCAGGGAGGGGAAGGGGATGAAATGGCTCACTACCCACTCCTATTGCCAACCGGTGAAACTGAATGAGGTGATTCCTCTCCTGTCACTGGCTGCCATTAAGGTCCAGGCTTATATCTGCGACATTAAATCACATACAGAGCAGCTGTGTGTCATGCCATGTCCTAGTCTTATAGGCTGTAGACGTGTTGTAATATATGTGGCCAGGAGGCTACAATGAAGGGTGCATTACGTACAAATGGGTTTGTATTGTGGTGATGTTTTTAGGTGAATTCTCTCAGGGTTAGATACAATATATGTATAGGATGTGTCTGAGGAGACCTTAACCAATATGTACATGTCTAAACTGTTTCTGCTTTTGCATTCTATCTCCATTGAAGATTGTTGGGGCACGGTGACATTGTCTCAAGTATAATACAATGGCTCGACTCCAACACCACACACACAGTATAATGAAATGCTTACTCAGACTTCTATACCCATAGAAGTCCATTCCATACAATAGCTCAGTGAGTCTCCACTGTGATGAATCCCTTAATTACCGGTGGCCATGAGAGAAATCAATGGAAAGTCACAGTCTCTTGTGGGTTACTTGTGATCACAAGGGGGAGTACTGCAAGTCAGGGCAACATGAAGGACAGACTAAGGGGACGAACTGAGGGGTATTATGTTAAAGAACAGAGAGCATTAGTGAAATAGAGAATTATCATGAGTGTAGAGACAGTAACTGACTCTCTTACCGATCCTTGACTTCGGCGATGTCATCTACAAAATAGCCTCCAACACTCTACTCAGTAAACTGGATGTAGGCTATCACAGTGCCATCCGTTTTGTCAACAAAGCCCCATATACTATCCACCACTGCGACCTGTATGCTCTCGTTGGCTGGCCCGCACTACATATTCGTCACCAAACCCACTGGCTCCAGGTCATCTATAAGTCTTTACTAGGTAAAGCCCCGCCTTATCTCAGCCCACTGGTCACCATAGCAACACCCACCCGTAGCACATGCTCCAGCAGGTATATTTCACTGGTCATCCCCAAAGTCACCACTTCCTTTGGCCGCCTTTCCTTACAGTTCTCTGCTGCCAATGACTGGAACGAATTGCAAAAATCACTGAAGCTGGAGACTTATATCTCCCTCTCTAACTTTAAGCATCAGCTGTCAGAGCATCTTACCGATCACTGTACCTGTACACAGCCAATCTGTAAATAGCACATCCAACTACCTCATCCCCATATTGTTATTTATCTTCTTGCTCTTTTGCACCCCAGTATCTCTACTTGCACATCATCATCTGCAGAGCTATCACTCCAGTATTAATGCTAAATTGTAATCATTTTGCCTCTATGGCCTATTTATTGCCTTACCTCCCTAATCTTCTACATTTGCACACACTGTACATAGATTTTTATTTTGTGCTATTGACTACATTTGTTTATATGTAACTCTGTGTTGTTGTTTTTGTCGCACTGCTTTGCTTTATCTTGGCCAGGTCGCAGATGTAAATGAGAACTTGTTCTCAACTGGCCTACCTGGTTAAATAAAGATGATATATATATATATTTTTTAATGGGACAGGGTTGGGTGATGGATGTCATTTTTAAACCATTCACTCCAAGCCTGGTTATTGGACATCATCCAGACCACCCACTGAGGAATGAGACCCTGCCCTGCTCCACTGGGGCCTCTGGGGGTGCTCTGGGGTGCTGTGGAGCTCTGTATGACTATATGACTCATCACAGGTCTTTATAAGCTCTGCCAGGCTTTCTGACAGGCTCTCTGCCAGGCTCTGTGCCAGGCTCTCTGCCTGGCGCTCTGCCCGGCTCCTCCGAACTGGTAACCCAAGCCTGGTCAACAGCCAGTTACACCTTCATAGCACTGGCCTGGCTCAGCAATCTGTTTTCAGTAGGACTGGTGAACCTGAGGGATTGCCATGCCTTTAATGTCAGGTGTTTTATTGTCAGCTGATTGTGAAGGCATCAAAGGCTGAAATGTTATTGGATGGTGTGCTAGCTGATGAGCTACGATGTCTGAAGGTTGTATTTAACATGACCATAACACTCAACACAATTTTGTTGCAACAACATGACAATAATTTATTGATGACCCAGCAGTCAAGACATGTCTTGGTAGTAGTCTGCAGACTGATCCATAATGTTTGAGTAAAAGTGCTATTGAGCTGGGGACCGTAAAAGGAGTGGGGAGGGGAAAGAGAATGGTTAAAGAGGGGGAAAAGGATGGACGCAGCTACAGGAAAACAACAGAGGAAGGGGCTGGGAGTGTAGTGAGGGGTCGCAGTCGTGAGCCATTGAGTGAAATTATACGGTATTGATCCAGAATAGCTCTATACCAGACAGTGTCAAAAGGAAGGCCAAAAAATCCTAGTCATAGACTGTTCTCTCTGCTACAACACGGCAAGCGGTACCGGAGTGCCAAGTCCAGGTCCAAAAAGGCTTCTTAACAGCTTCTACACATTGTTTCACATTTTTAAATTTTTTGTCAAATTCATAGCGGAAATTCTGGTGAATTACATAGCTTGTTTTTCTACTAACATGCTAACTGTGGAAAGGCTAATGTTATTGAGCTAATAATTATATTGCTGTCACGTTTCTTTGAGTATTTTGTAACTAAAAAACAATTTGAGTCAGATCTGTAAAAAGAGATAAGGTATACGTTTAGTTTTAGCTCATATTAAAGATTTCACCGCTATTTCTTGGTTGCTAAAATTGTAATGGTTACTAATTTCCAGTTTATGTGACAAAACAAGAAATGTATAGTGTATAGAATCGTTGTGCCATTTAAACCACAATGAAATATATTTTCGATAACCCAAAATATTGTATTTCAGCTGTTTGAAACTGATGTT
>NW_027038575.1:0-15000 GCF_034236695.1 Oncorhynchus nerka
TGGTGTAGGCTATATTACATGGATGGATTTATTGTGATGGTGTAGGCTATATTACATGGATTTATTGTGATGGTGTAGGCTATATTAAATGGATTTATTGTGATGGTGTAGGCTATATTACATGGATTTATTGTGATGGTGTAGGCTATATTACATGGATTTATTGTCATGGTGTAGGCTATATTACATGGATTTATTGTCATGGTGTAGGCTATATTACATGGATTTATTGTGATGGTGTAGGCTATATTACATGGATTTATTGTGATGGTGTAGGCTATATTAAATTGATTTATTGTGATGGTGTAGGCTATATTAAATGGATTTATTGTCATGGTGTAGGCTATATTACATGGATTTATTGTGATGGTGTAGGCTATATTAAATGGATTTATTGTCATGGTGTAGGCTATATTACATGGATTTATTGTGATGGTGTAGGCTATATTAAATGGATTTATTGTCATGGTGTAGGCTATATTAAATGGATTTCTTGTCATGGTGTAGGCTATATTACTATATTACATGGATTTATTGTGATGGTGTATATATTAAATGGTTTATTGTGATGGTGTAGGCTATATTACATGGATTTATTGTGATGGTGTAGGCTATATTACATGGATTTATTGTGATGGTGTAGGCTATATTACATGGATTTATTGTGATGGTGTAGGCTATATTACATGGATTTATTGTGATGGTGTAGGCTATATTACATGGATTTATTGTGATGGCGTAGACTATATTACATGGATTTATTGTGATGGTGTAGGCTATATTACATGGATTTATTGTCATGGTGTAGGCTATATTAAATGGATTTATTAGACTTTTTTTGAAATGTACATTTTACTAAGGTCTGCATTAGTGACTCGTAGGCTATGCATGAAAGCTAAGAGATGCTGAATGTGTTTATGTTAATTAACGGTAAATTACAGTGAGACTGGCAGTTATTTGCTTGACAATCATCGGCTGCCCCTGGTCATGACATTTTGTCAGCTGGTAACAGTCATGGTAATTGACCCCTAATTAACATAAACACATTTAGCAACTCCAGGCCTCCACATATATACCTTTGGAACATCTACATTTAAACAAGTCTAACAAATCAATTTAACGTACACCAATAAATCCATTATTTATTTTTAGGTCTAACGAAACATTATGATATGTATTTTTTATTTAAAAAATAAAAAAACAGAATATGAGTTGTATGTTTCCTGTATATGTGCCATGTTATTGGCTGTGGTTTTGTTCATTTAGCAGGCCAGATATGCTTATCAGTCCCGTGCCATTATTTTATAATATATGATTTTAAAGTAAGAATATTATAAAATTAAACTTAATTGATAAAAAAATATTAAGGATATTTTTCACATTGAGGAGGAAGTTTGCATATGAAGTGGCAAAACTGAGCTTAGAAGTGATCATTTGAAACAGGTCCTTTTGAGTTATTTGGCAACTTTAGTTCTGAACGATACAAACCTTAGAATGTATTAGAAAATGAAAACATATATTGGCTGCATAATGGGACTATAGGGTATTAATTACTTGAGAAAGTCGCAAAAAAAGCTTACGCTTTGTCCCTTGCCTCAGGCTGCAAACAGTGTTCTCTCATCAAGTGATCATATTTTCACCCATCAGACTATTCTCAATTTAATCTTGTCTTTACTAATATTCTAAATTAGGTCCAATTTAGAATGGCCCATGATCAAATGGGCAGGAACAGGGGAAGGAACAGGGGAAGGAACAGGGGAAGGAACAGGGGTAGGAACAGGGGAAGGAACAGGGACAGGAACAGGGACAGGAACAGGGGAAGGAACAAGGGGAGGGAACAGGGACAGGAACAGGGACAGGAACAGGGGAAGGAACAGGGGCAGGAACAGGGGAAGGAACAGGGGAAGGAACAGGGGCAGGAACAGGGGTAGGAACAGGGAAGGAACAGGGACAGGAACAGGGACAGGAACAGGGGCAGGAACAGGGGGAGGAACAGGGGAGGAACAGGGGAAGGAACCGGGACAGGAACAGGGACAGGAACAGGGGAAGGAACAGGGGCAGGAACAGGGGCAGGAACAGGGGAAGGAACAGGGACAGGAACAGGGGCAGGAACAGGGGCAGGAACAGGGGAAGGAACAGGGAAGGAACAGGGGTAGGAACAGGGGAAGGAACAGGGACAGGAACAGGGACAGGAACAGGGGAAGGAACAGGGGAAGGAACAGGGGTAGGAACAGGGGCAGGAACAGGGGGAGGAACAGGGGAAGGAACAGGGGAAGGAACAGGGGGAGGAACAGGGAAGGAACAGGGGAAGGAACAGGGGTAGGAACAGGGGAAGGAACAGGGACAGGAACAGAGACAGGGGAAGGAACAGGGGAAGGAACAGGGGCAGGAACAGGGGGAGGAACAGGGGAAAGGAACAGGGACAGGAACAGGGGCAGGAACAGGGGCAGGAACAGGGGGAGGAACAGGGGAAGGAACAGGGACAGGAACAGGGACAGGAACAGGGGAAGGAACAGGGGCAGGAACAGGGGCAGGAACAGGGGGAGGAACAGGGGTAGGAACAGGGGGAGGAACAGGGGTAGGAAAAGGGGAAGGAACAGGGGAAGGAACAGGGGGAAGGAACAGGGGCAAGAACAGGGGAAGGAACAGGGGAAGGAACAGGGACAGGAACAGGGGAAGGAACAAGGGGAAGGAACAGGGACAGGAACAGGGACAGGAACAGGGGAAGGAACAGGGGCAGGAACAGGGGAAGGAACAGGGGAAGGAACAGGGGCAGGAACAGGGGGAGGAACAGGGGAAGGAACAGGGGAAGGAACAGGGGAAGGAACAGGGAAGGAGCAGGGGTAGGAACAGGGGCAGGAACAGGGGCAGGAACAGGGGAAGGAACAGGGGAAGGAACAGGGGAAGGAACAGGGACAGGAACAGGGACAGGGGAAGGAACAGGGAAGGAACAGGGACAGGAACAGGGACAGGAACAGGGGAAGGAACAGGGGAAGGAACAGGGGCAGGAACAGGGGGAGGAACAGGGGAAGGAACAGGGACAGGAACAGGGGCAGGAACAGGGGCAGGAACAGGGGGAGGAACAGGGGAAGGAACAGGGACAGGAACAGGGACAGGAACAGGGGCAGGAACAGGGGGAGGAACAGGGGGAGGAACAGGGGAAGGAACAGGGGAAGGAACAGGGGCAGGAACAGGGGAAGGAACAGGGGCAGGAACAGGGGAAGGAACAGGGGAAGGAACAGGGGTAGGAACAGGGGTAGGAACAGGGGTAGGAACAGGGGAAGGAACAGGGGAAGGAACAGGGGCAGGAACAGGGGAAGGAACAGGGGTAGGAACAGGGTAGGAACAGGGGAAGGAACAGGGGTAGGAACAGGGGAAGGAACAGGGGAAGGAACAGGGGAAGAACAGGGGAAGGAACAGGGGAAGGAACAGGGGAAGGAACAGGGGCAAGAACAGGGGCAACTACCTAACACCAGACAGATGAAGACCTAGATAGCCAGTCACTAGCTAACACCAGACCCAGATGAAGACCTAGCTAGCCAGTAACTACCTAACACCAGACCCAGATGAAGACCTAGCTAGCCAGTAACTACCTAACACCAGACCCAGATGAAGACCTAGCTAGCCAGTAACTACCTAACACCAGACAGATAAAGACCTAGCTAGCCAGTAACTACCTAACACCAGACAGATGAAGACCTAGCTAGCCAGTAACTACCTAACACCAGACCCAGATGAAGACCTAGCTAGCCAGTAACTACCTAACACCAGACCCAGATGAAGACCTAGCTAGCCAGTAACTACCTAACACCAGACCCAGATGAAGACCTAGCTAGCCAGTAACTACCTAACACCAGACCCAGATGAAGACCTAGCTAGCCAGTAACTAGCTAGCACCAGACCCAGATGAAAGGGCAAACATATACGTATATTTGTCAGAGACGAATAGGGTAAACATTTAACTATATTTGCTGACACCCTATAGTCACATTTTGGCACCAGTCGAGTAGTTATCTAGCTATATAAACCACACTGCACTGTAAACACGCCTTCTCCGATGTTGGTTACAAGGCGGCACTTATTTAAATGAGGTAAGAGAATATCATGTTACCATTGGTGTATTAAAATGAGAGTTAAGGTGATGTCACCTTGTCCCCTTAATAATTAATCAATGTGTTTGACATGGGGGAGTTGATCAGTAATAGTATTTTTTCATATTTTGGTCATCATACTTTGTTCTGGTTTCCTTCAAATAACATCCAATTTCATGACAAACCAGATTTTGACTGTTCATAACCTTTGAAAAATATGTTTAATACCTCACAAAAAAATAGTAGGTTAAAAACAACCCAGTAATGAGTAAATAGTGGTCAGAAGGTTGGGTTATTTTGACCCAGTTAGATCACTTAGTTGGGTTGTTTTCTTTGAAGACTGGAATTGTGGCTTTCAAGGTCATTTTTGGGCCACCTGTGAGAGTAAATGTCATTCCGGTTAGTCTATTATGTTGTATTGTCATCACATGTTTAAGGTTGAGTAGCTGGCATGTTTGTAGCTTTAATGAGGGTTGCACCAGCGTATGAGTTCCTCAATTGCCTAGGCATATCCCTAGGTTGGGATAGTTACCAGTTTATGTTATTTAAATTGCCTAGGCATATCCCTATGTTAGGATAGTTACCAATTTATGTTATTTAAATAATAATGTCATTAGAATTATATAAAAATACATCATGTGTAAAAATATGGAATGAAAACTTTAATGTGCAATGGACAAACTTAACGTGATGTTCAGGAATTACATTTAATCTCACGGGTGGCCAAAAAGAACAATCTGAAAATAATCTAAAATTTCTTTATGAAAAATTATAAGCACATAAAAACGACAGGCTGCATAACAACAGCAGCCTGGTGGTCCAAAATAGCATAACTGGCATAACGGGACAAAGTCTTCGGACAAAAAGGAATTTGTTCATAAGGAATTACTTTTGTATCTTGTCATTATAGTGGTTTTAAGTCCTCTGCTTGCAGTGTGGATCAACATGCAATGCACCCTGGAATGTTGAAACACATGATTTCATATGTGGAAAATCACATTATTTTCACGTGAAAACGTGTTTTTGGAACACACACATTTCACATGTGAACAGGTGTTTTTGAAACACTTCACATATGACATTTCACATGTTAAAACACGTTATCCCTGTTCAGCCTCTCGATTTGAGGAACGCTGATCTTTCAACTTTTCATTTACTTATTTCAGCAGTTTGAGGGTTTTCTGTATAGTTTTCTAATGTTGGTGGGGAATATTATTCAGTTTTAATGTTACTCCCTGAATCACTGTGATAAATATACACGTTTTTCTTATGTATTTTTTAACAAGGCTGAGCTTTACTTTGAAGTCCATAGTGTATGAATACAGGTCAAATCAGTTACTGACACAGGCGGTGGTGTAGCAGGATGCTTGGAATGCTGTGAAACAAGAGGTTGTGAGTTCAAATCCCAGACAATGACATGTAGAATAGTCAAATAGGTAAGATAAAATCACTGTGTGCGTATCATAAGGAATCATTTTTGTTTGCAGAAAATGTGAAAGATTATGTGAAATATCATCAAGTGAATTGTTCCTAAAACACGTGCAAAATGTGGAAATGTCACATGTAAAATCATCTGATTTTTACACATGTGAAATCATGTTTTTTCCAAAACACACACAAACTGTACTATTGTAGTATTGTTTTTGTTTTTTGTTTTTCCACCTTTTTTTAACCAGGTAGGCTAGTTGAGAACACTTTCTCATTTACAACTGCGACCTGGCCAAGAGAAATTAAAGCAGTGCGACACAAACCACACAGAGTTACACATGGAATAAACAAACGTACAGTCAATAACACAGTAGAAAAAGTCTATATACATTGTGTGCAAATGAGATAAGATTAGGGAGGTAAGGCAATAAATAGGCCATAGTGGCAAAATAATGACAATTTAGCAATTAAACACTGGAGTGATAGATGTGCAGATGAGCAAAAAATAATTAAATAACAATACGGGGATGAGGAAGTTGGGTGGGCTATTTACAGATGGGCTATGTACAGGTGCAATGGTCTGTAAGCTGCTCTGACAGCTGATGCTTAGAGTTAGTGAGGGAGATATGAGTCTCCAGCTTCAGTGATTTTTGCAATTCGTTCCAGTCATTGGCAGCAGAGAACTGGAAGGAAAGGTGGCATTGGGGATGACCAGTGAAATATACCTGCTGGAGCGCGTGCTACGGGTGGGTGCTGCTATGGTGACCAGTGAGCTGAGATAAGGCGAGAGCATACAGGTCGCAGTGGTGGGTAGTATATGGAGCTTTGGTGACAAACTGTGATAGACTGCATCCAATTTGCTGAGTAGAGTGTTGGAGGCTATTTTGTAAATGACATTGCCGAAGTCAAGGATCGGTTGGATAGTCAGTTTTACGAGGGTATGTTTGGCAGCATGAGTGAAGGATGCTTTGTTGTAATATAAGAAGCCGATTCTAGATTTAATTTTGGATTGGAGATGTTTAATGTCTGGAAGGAGAGTTTACAGTCTAACCAGACACCTAGGTATTGTAGTTCTCCACATATTTTAAGTCAGAACCGTCCAGAGTAGTGATGTTAGACTGGCGGGCAGGTGTGGGCAGTGATCGGTTGAAGAGCATGCATTTAGTTTAACTTGCATTTAAGAGCAGTTGGAGGCCACGGAAGAAGAGTGGTACGGCATTGAAGTTCATCTGGAGTTTTGTTAACACAGTGTCCAAAGAAGGGCCAGAAGTATACAGAATGGTGTCGTCTGCGTAGAGGTGGATCAGAGAATCACCAGCAGCAAGAGCGACATCATTGATGTAGAAAAGAGTCGGCCCGAACCCTGTGGCACCCCCATAGAGACTGTCAGAGGTCTGGACAACAGGCCCACCGATGTGACACAATGAACTCTGTCTGAGAAGTAGTTACATTTTATATTGTAAATGTGTAATATTGGAGTAACAGTAATAGCGTGTTGTACTGTTTTATGTACTGATGTAGGTTGGTGTTGGGTTTTGTTGCAAAGGAACTGTATGGATACCAGGAAGAGTAATTGGGATTCGAATCATTTCCAAATAAACACACGCACAGGCACACACACGCACACACACACACACGCACACACACACACAGACATGCACGCACGCACGCACACACGCACACACACACACAGACATGCACGCACGCACGCACACACGCACAGACACACACACAGACATGCACGCACGCACGCACACACGCACACACACACACAGACATGCACGCACGCACACACACACGCACACACACATGCACACACACGCACACACACACAAACTCAAACAGTCAACTGCATAGTTTGTGGTGTGTGACGTTGGGGAACCTGAGTCTATTCCACAACCACATCTCATATGTGCAAACACAAATCTGCACATTTACACATTTACCACAGGAAACACAAATCTGTAGACACATGTACCACATAAATACATTGCACTACACTTTAAAAAACATTAATTTACACATTGAACAGCAAGATGTTTTGGGAAAGTGTGGTGCAACTGGGGGTCAAAACATGGACAGCCCCTTCCTTCATTTTACATCATTGAGTTTAACCTTTAAACTCATGTTCCATTCTAGAATTTAACCTTTAAACTCATATTCCATTCTAGAATTTAACCTTTAAACTCATATTCCATTCTAGAATTTAACCTAGCTTTAAACTCATATTCCATTATAGAATTTAACCGAGCTTTAAACTCATATTCCATTATAGAATTTAACCGAGCTTTAAACTCATATTCCATTCTAGAATTTAACCGAGCTTTAAACTCATATTCCATTCTAGAATTTAACCTAGCTTTAAACTCATATTCCATTCTAGAATTTAACCGAGCTTTAAACTCATATTCCATTCTAGAATTTAACTGAGCTTTAAACTAATTTTCCATTCTAGAATTTAACATAGCTTTAAACTCATATTCCATTCTAGAATTTAACCTAGCTTTAAACTCATATTCCATTCTAGAATTTAACTGAGCTTTAAACTAATTTTCCATTCTAGAATTTAACATAGCTTTAAACTCATATTCCATTCTAGAATTTAACCGAGCTTTAAACTCATATTCCATTCTAGAATTTAACCTTTAAACTCATATTCCATTCTAGAATTTAACCGAGCTTTAAACTAATTTAAAGGGACAAGCTCCTGTAATTTCAGGACCTATTGAAGCTTGTTCCAAGCGGAAGGAGCAGATAACTGGAAAGTGTTTTCACCTATCTCTGTACGGGGCCTTAGGCACAAGAGCACAGTCATATGAGCGCAGGCGATAGTTTTCATTTGTCTGCTGGACAATGTATTTACACGAGTCAAACGAGAGCTGACTCAATACGGACTTATAAATAAAAACGTACCAATGATCATCTCTGAAGAGCTAAGGAAGACCAGCCCAGTCTCATGTAGAGAGTACACACTGTTGGGAACAAAAGGTGCCATCTAGAACCTTCAAAGGGTTTTCTACTGTCCCCATAGGAGAATATGTACAGGATATCACCAGAATCAATTACAGGTACCAAAGTAGAGGAAACAAGCCTGTACAGTATATGTAAAGTATCCTGGAAAACTTCTGTCAGCACACACACACACACACAAACACACTCTTTAAAGAGGGAAAGAGAAAAAAATATTTAAATTTCACAAAAGTAGCCATACCCGTGTCAGCATGATGAATGAGAAAATAAGGAGAGAGAGAGAGATTTGTACTTTAACCATATGTACATCGTTACAACACTGTATAATATGACATTTGAATTGTCTTTATTCTTTTGAAACTTCTGTATGTGTAATGTTTACTGTTTATTTCACTTTTGTAAATTATCTACCTCACTTGCTATGGCAACGTTAACATATGCTTCCTATGCCAATAAAGCCCCTTGAATTGAGAGAGAGAGAGAGAGAGAGAGAGTGCCTGCCTGCCATGTTTGGTACCTAGTTTTGCTAGTCACACTATCAGAAACCAGAGAGGAATGAGACATGCACACAAAAGGCACTCTGTTCACTTTAAAGTGCACTACTGTTGACCAGATCCCATAGAGCTCTAGTTTAATGTAGTGCACTACTGTTGACCAGATCCCATAGAGCTCTAGTCTAATGTAGTGCACTACTGTTGACCAGATCCCATAAAGCTCTAGTTTAATGTAGTGCACTACTGTTGACCAGATTCCATAGAACTCTAGTTTAATGTAGTGCACTACTGTTGACCAGATCCCATAGAGCTCTAGTCTAATGTAGTGCACTACTGTTGACCAGATCCCATATAGCTCTAGTCTAATGTAGTGCACTACTGTTGACCAGATCCCATAGAGCTCTAGTCTAATGTAGTGCACTACTGTTGACCAGATCCCATAGAGCTCTAGTCTAATGTAGTGCACTACTGTTGACCAGATCCCATATAGCTCTAGTCTAATGTAGTGCACTACTGTTGACCAGATCCCATAGAGTTCTAGTCTAATGTAGTGCACTACTGTTGACCAGATCCCATAAAGCTCTAGTTTAATGTAGTGCACTACTGTTGACCAGATTCCATAGAGCTCTAGTTTAATGTAGTGCACTACTGTTGACCAGATCCGATAGAGCTCTAGTCTAATGTAGTGCACTACTGTTGACCAGATCCCATAGAGCTCTAGTCTAATGTCGTACACTACTGTTGACCAGATCCCATAAAGCTCTAGTCTAATGTAGTGCACTACTGTTGACCAGATCCCATAGAGCTCTAGTCTAATGTAGTGCACTACTGTTGACCAGATCCCATATAGCTCTAGTCTAATGTAGTGCACTACTGTTGACCAGATCCGATAGAGCTCTAGTCTAATGTAGTGCACTACTGTTGACCAGATCCCATGGAGCTCTAGTCTAATGTAGTGCACTACTGTTGACCTCATCCCATAGAGCTCTAGTCTAATGTAGTGCACTACTGTTGACCAGATCCCATAGAGCTCTAGTCTAATGTCGTACACTATGTAGGGAATAGGGTGCCATATAGGATGCAAACCCAGTGATGGACAAACATATAGACGTATACTGTAAACACCTAGAACCACAGAATGTACTGCAAAGTTACTGTATATGCATCAAAACAATCACATAGTTGCATCAAGCTCTATAGTAAACATTTATGTGGGTGTATAGTGGTGCTTATTCAAGACCTGGAGTGCTGGAATCATCTACACTGAATGATATATGCATAGTGTTGCTCCCACGTTTCATGAGTTGAAATAAAAAAATCTTTAAAAAAAATCCCATATCCACAAAAATCTTATTTCTCTCAAGTGTTCTGCACAAATGTGTTTACTCCAAGCAGTTTAGTCTCCTCAACTTGCTTTATTACCATATTATTCATTACAAATTTAGTTGAGATTCAGGGTTCAGTGAATCATTTGTCCCAAATACAATTTTTTTAAATATTTGTTATATTTAGGACTAAATTATTCCTTGCCACCCATTCTGAAACTAACTTCACCTCTTTGTTAAGTGATCCAGTCATTTTTGTTAGTGAGCTTTTCTCCTTTGCCAAGATAATCACTCCTCCTGACTGGTGTGGCAAGAATCTGATTAAACAGCATGATCATTACACAGGTGCACCTTGTACTGGGGACAATAAAAGGCCACTTTAAAATGTGCAGTGTTGTCACACAACACAATGCCACAGATATCTCAAGATTTGAGGGAGCGTGGAATTGGTGTCGAGAGGTATTTCTGTCTACAATGAAACCCTTTTGTGGGGCAAAACTCATTCTGGTTGGCCTGGCTGCCAAGTGGGTGGCACACCATGTCACGACATCCACCGACGGTGGCTCCTCTTCCTGTTCGGGCGGCGCTCGGCGGTCGTCGTCGCCGGTCTACTAGCTGCCACCGATCCTGTTTCCTTTTCTTTTGGTTATGTCTGTTTTGTGTTTCACCTGGTTTCATGTTGGTTAATTAGGGGGGGGGTTTATCTCAACATTTCCTTTGGGTTTTTGTGCCGGATTGTTTTCGTTCGACTGTCGGTTAGTTTTCGGGTGCGTTTTCTTTAGTTCATTTTTAACAGGGGGTTTTTCCCTGGACTGTGTCTGAGTGGGGTTTTGTGGCTACTATTGTAGTCATGTGTCCTGATATTTTTGAGTTTGTATAATAAAACCCCCCTTTCCTTCGGAACTTGTTTCTCCTGCGCCTGACTCCACACCCACCTCTCCTCGTGGAGATCTGACACCAATGGCTCCACCCATATACAGCCATGTGAAATCCATAAATTAGGGCCTAATGAATTTATTGAAATTGATTGGTTTCCTTATATGAACTGTAACTCGGTAAAATCTTTGAAATTGTTGCATGTTGCATTTATATTTTTGTTCAGTATAATATAATGCTGTGTTTAAGCCCCCTGCAGGGAAATATTGCCAATTTGTGTGTGCAATGCCAACTCTGCAATACACTGACTACAACCGGTTCTGTAATAGGACATTACTCCTTTGCCCGACACGCTAAAAGCATCCTCACGCGACATCCCTCTTTTATGCTCAACACACTCTCCTATATTTCCATCCCTGTGGCCTTCATTTTGTAATTGTTATAGGAACTGTGTGAATATTAAGGGACTCTGGATATCGCCTAATTAACACCACTCTGATTAGATGAGACTGGACATCGCCTAATTAACACCATTCTGATTAGAGGAGACTGGACATCACCTTACTAACACCACTCTGATTAGAGGAGACTGGACATCACCTTACTAACACCACTCTGTTTAGAGGAGACTGTACATCACCTTATTAACACCACTCTGATTAGAGGAGACTGGACATCACCTTACTAACACCACTCTGTTTAGAGGAGACTGTACATCACCTTACTAACACCACTCTGTTTAGAGGAGACTGGACATCACCTTACTAACACCACTCTGATTAGAGGAGACTGGACATCACCTTACTAACACCACTCTGTTTAGAGGAGACTGGACATCACCTTATTAACACCACTCTGTTTAGAGGAGACTGGACATCGCCTTACTAACACCACTCTGTTTAGAGGAGACTGGACATAACACAACACTGTGCCAGGCTTTGAGACTGTGCTACGCACACAGTGTGTGTGTGTGTGTGTGTGTGTGTGTGTGTGTGTGTGTGTGTGTGTGTGTGTGTGTGTGTGTGTGTGTGTGTGTGTGTGTGTCTATGCGTGTTGTTTATCAGTGTTAATAATGCAGCAGTCCTAACAACCAGTTCAGCATAGCTATGGTAGATATTATCATTAAGACTAGATGTTAATTATTAACAAGCTGAAAACAAACCTCTTAGGGCCTTAGGAACATTAACAAAACAGCAGTCGAGAGCTGGACCAATCGGCAAAGAACAATCTGGAGTTACCGGGGCAGTTTGTATTAATTTGTACATTTGAATACCAATCAACACTCAATATTCATTTTGGAAAAACATCTTAATTGGATGCAGCAATAGATAGATTTAGTTGATGGTCCTTTTAAATCTAACTGGAGATGTTTACACACCACATCCATCAATGGTGTTATGATGTTACTGTACTTGTTGTACATATTACAATCCCTTTGTTTGGCAAACACGTTCATCTAGTCAAGATTACTTTCTGAGTCAAGATCACTTTCTGAGTCAAGATTACTTTCTGAGTCAAGATCACTTTCTGAGTCAAGATCACTTTCTGAGTCAAGATTACTTTCTGAGTCAAGATCACTTTCTGAGTCAAGATCACTTTCTGATTCAAGATTAATTTCTGAGTCGAGTCAAAATTAGTCAAAATTTCTGAGTCGAAATGCAAGCCAAGATCTACCGCTCAGATTTTTTAAATTAAAACGACTTAAAAAAAATAAGCCTATGCAACATTAACCAATTAAAAACAGTTATGTAGAAATGAGGTTTGTGCAGCAGGGTATAGGCCCAATACATTATCACTACATATTGGCTATGCTTGAATTACCCTGCCAATGTTGTTCTTCTCATACCATTTTGAAATTATATATATTTTTAAATTGTTATATGATCACACTGGTAATAGATAATGTGTTGTATTACTTGTGAGGCCCAGCTGAGTGAACATAATAATTTGTTTTTTTTTACTGGACTGATGGTCTGTCTGAGGGGAGGGAGGGGGGGCGGGGGCAGCGGTGAGGTTGCCTCTCACCTCACTCACC
Organism: Oncorhynchus nerka; assembly: GCF_034236695.1. NCBI lineage: Eukaryota > Metazoa > Chordata > Actinopteri > Salmoniformes > Salmonidae > Oncorhynchus > Oncorhynchus nerka. The sequence continues at coordinate 13,220 of NW_027038575.1, forward strand.
GACCCTCCGCTCTCCCTCCAGTCTCCCTCCGCTCTCCCTCCACTGTGAAAAGAGGACACCGTCCCTCCGCTCTCCCTCCACTGTGAAAAGAGGACACCGTCCCTCCGCTCTCCCTCCACTGTGAAAAGAGGACACCGTCCCTCCGCTCTCCCTCCACTGTGAAAAGAGGACACCGTCCCTCCGCTCTCCCTCCACTCTCCCTCCGCTCTCCCTCCGCTCTCCCTCCGCTCTGAAAAGAGGACACCGACCCTCCGCTCTCCCTCCACTGTGAAAAGAGGACACCGTCCCTCCGCTCTCCCTCCACTCTCCCTCCAGTCTCCCTCCGCTCTCCCTCCACTGTGAAAAGAGGACACCGTCCCTCCGCTCTCCCTCCACTGTGAAAAGAGGACACTGTCCCTCTGCTCTCCCTCCACTGTGAAAAGAGGACACCGACCCTCCGCTCTCCCTCCACTGTGAAAAGAGGACACCGTCCCTCCGCTCTCCCTCTGCTCTCCCACCACTGTGAAAAGAGGACACTGTCCCTCTGCTCTCCCTCCGCTCTCCCTCTGCTCTCCCTCTGCTGTGAAAAGGGGACACGGTCCCTCCGCTCTCCCTCCGCTCTCCCTCCGCTCTGAAAAGAGGACACCGTCCCTCCACTCTCCCTCCGCTCTCCCTCCGCTCTGAAAAGGGGACACCGTCCCTCCGCTCTCCCTCTGCTCTCCCTCCGCTCTCCCTCCGCTCTCCCTCCGCTCTGAAAAGGGGACACGGTCCCTCCGCTCTCCCTCCGCTCTCCCTCCGCTCTCCCTCCAGTCTCCCTCCGCTCTCCCTCCACTGGGAAAAGAGGACACCGTCCCTCCGCTCTCCCTCCACTGGGAAAAGAGGACACCGTCCCTCCGCTCTCCCTCCACTGTGAAAAGGGGACACCGTCCCTCCGCTCTCCCTCCGCTCTCCCTCCGCTCTGAAAAGGGGACACCGTCCCTCCGCTCTCCCTCCGCTCTCCCTCTGCTCTGAAAAGGGGACACCGTCCCTCCGCTCTCCCTCTGCTCTCCCTCCGCTCTGAAAAGGGGACACCGTCCCTCCACTCTCCCTCCACTGTGAAAAGGGGACACCGTCCCTCCGCTCTCCCTCCGCTCTCCCTCCACTCTCCCTCTGCTCTGAAAAGGGGACACCGTCCCTCCGCTCTCCCTCTGCTCTCCCTCCGCTCTGAAAAGGGGACACCGTCCCTCCACTCTCCCTCCACTGTGAAAAGGGGACACCGTCCCTCCGCTCTCCCTCCGCTCTCCCTCTGCTCTCCCTCCGCTCTCCCTCCGCTCTCCCTCCGCTCTCCCTCCGCTCTCCCTCCGCTCTGAAAAGGGGACACCGTCCCTCCGCTCTCCCTCTGCTCTCCCTCCGCTCTCCCTCCGCTCTCCCTCCGCTCTGAAAAGGGGACACGGTCCCTCCGCTCTCCCTCCGCTCTCCCTCCGCTCTCCCTCCGCTCTCCCTCCAGTCTCCCTCCGCTCTCCCTCCACTGGGAAAAGAGGACACCGTCCCTCCGCTCTCCCTCCACTGGGAAAAGAGGACACCGTCCCTCCGCTCTCCCTCCACTGTGAAAAGGGGACACCGTCCCTCCGCTCTCCCTCCGCTCTCCCTCCGCTCTGAAAAGGGGACACCGTCCCTCCGCTCTCCCTCCGCTCTCCCTCCGCTCTGAAAAGGGGACACCGTCCCTCCGCTCTCCCTCTGCTCTCCCTCCGCTCTGAAAAGGGGACACCGTTCCTCCACTCTCCCTCCACTGTGAAAAGGGGACACCGTCCCTCCGCTCTCCC
>NW_027038575.1:20000-33147 GCF_034236695.1 Oncorhynchus nerka
GCGAGCAGGCCAGAGGTGGATGAACGCAGTGCCCTTGTTTGAGTGTAGGGCCTGATCAGAGCCTGGAGGTAGTGAGGTGCCGTTCCCCTCACAGCTCCGTAGGCAAGCACCATGGTCTTGTAGTGGATGCGAGCTTCAACTGGAAGCCAGTGGAGAGAGCGGAGGAGCGGGGTGACGTGAGAGAACTTGGGAAGGTTGAACACCAGACGGGCTGCGGCGTTCTGGATGAGTTGTAGGGGTTTAATGGCACAGGCAGGGAGCCCAGCCAACAGCGAGTTGCAGTAATCCAGACGGGAGATGACAAGTGCCTGGATTAGGACCTGCGCCGCTTCCTGTGTGAGGCAGGGTCGTACTCTGCGGATGTTGTAGAGCATGAACCTACAGGAACGGGCCACCGCCTTGATGTTATTTGAGAACGACAGGGTGTTGTCCAGGATCACGCCAAGGTTCTTAGCGCTCTGGGACGAGGACACAATGGAGTTGTCAACCGTGATGGCGAGATCATGGAACGGGCAGTCCTTCCCGGGAGGAAGAGTAGCTCCGTCTTGCCGAGGTTCAGCTTGAGGTGATGATCCGTCATCCACACTGATATGTCTGCCAGACATGCAGAGATGCGATTCGCCACCTGGTCGTCAGAAGGGGGAAAGGAGAAGATTAATTGTGTGTCGTCTGCATAGCAATGATAGGAGAGACCATGTGAGGTTATGACAGAGCCAAGTGACTTGGTGTATAGCGAGAATAGGAGAGGGCCTAGAACAGAGCCCTGGGGGACACCAGTGGTGAGAGCACGTGGTGAGGAGACGGATTCTCGCCACGCCACCTGGTAGGAGCGACCTGTCAGGTAGGACGCAATCCAAGCGTGGGCCGCGCCGGAGATGCCCAACTCGGAGAGGGTGGAGAGGAGGATCTGATGGTTCACAGTATCGAAGGCAGCCGATAGGTCTAGAAGGATGAGAGCAGAGGAGAGAGAGTTAGCTTTAGCAGTGCGGAGCGCCTCCGTGATACAGAGAAGAGCAGTCTCAGTTGAATGACTAGTCTTGAAACCTGACTGATTTGGATCAAGAAGGTCATTCTGAGAGAGATAGCGGGAGAGCTGGCCAAGGACGGCACGTTCAAGAGTTTTGGAGAGAAAAGAAAGAAGGGATACTGGTCTGTAGTTGTTGACATCGGAGGGATCGAGTGTAGGTTTTTTCAGAAGGGGTGCAACTCTCGCTCTCTTGAAGACGGGAGGGACGTAGCCAGCGGTCAGGGATGAGTTGATGAGCGAGGTGAGGTAAGGGAGAAGGTCACCGGAGATGGTCTGGAGAAGAGAGGAGGGGATAGGGTCAAGCGGGCAGGTTGTTGGGCGGCCGGCCGTCACAAGACGCGAGATGTCATCTGGAGAGAGAGGGGAGAAAGAGGTCAGAGCACAGGGTAGGGCAGTGTGAGCAGAACCAGCGGTGTCGTTTGACTTAGCAAACGAGGATCGGATGTCGTCGACCTTCTTTTCAAAATGGTTGACGAAGTCATCTGCAGAGAGGGAGGAGGGGGAGGGGGAGGAGGATTCAAGAGGGAGGAGAAGGTGGCAAAGAGCTTCCTAGGTTAGAGGCAGATGCTTGGAATTTAGAGTGGTAGAAAGTGGCTTTAGCAGCAGAGACAGAGGAGGAAAATATAGAGAGGAGGGAGTGAAAGGATGCCAGGTCCGCAGGGAGGCGAGTTTTCCTCCATTTCCGCTCGGCTGCCCGGAGCCCTGTTCTGTGAGCTCGCAATGAGTCGTCGAGCCACGGAGCGGGAGCGGAGGACCGAGCCGGCCTGGAGGATAGGGGACATAGAGAGTCAAAGGATGCAGAAAGGGAGGAGAGGAGGGTTGAGGAGGCAGAATCAGGAGATAGGTTGGAGAAGGTTTGAGCAGAGGGAAGAGATGATAGGATGGAAGAGGAGAGAGTAGCGGGGGGGAGAGAGCGAAGGTTGGGACGGCGCGATACCATCCGAGTAGGGGCAGTGTGCCATTAATTATAATCCACACAATCGTTCACATTTCCTGTTACAGCAGGATTTTTCTGTAAAACCTTACTTGGATAGTCCATTTGTAGATGCTCTACAGAATATCTACAACATCTACAGCATCTAACCCTAACAATAACCCTAGAACTAACCTTGACACTTACCCTATTCCTTATTCTAACCCTAAACCTTATTCTAACCCTGACCCTAACCCTAAACCTTATTCTAACCCTGACCCTAAACCTTATTCTAACCCTGACCCTAAACCTTATTCTAACCCTAAACCTTATTCTAACCCTAAACCTTATTCTAACCCTGACCCTAAACCTTATTCTAACCCTGACCCTAAACCTTATTCTAACCCTAAACCTTATTCTAACCCTGACCCTAAACCTTATTCTAACCCTAACCCTAAACCTTATTCTAACCCTGACCCTAAACCTTATTCTAACCCTAAACCTTATTCTAACCCTAAACCTTATTCTAACCCTGACCCTAAACCTTATTCTAACCCTGACCCTAAACCTTATTCTAACCCTGACCCTAAACCTTATTCTAACCCTGACCCTAACTGTAACTCTAACCTTAGCAAGCAGTTGCTTATCAAAATATAGTATGATCATATGTAGATCACTCAAATAAAGACAGATTATTTTGTTCACCATTTGTATTCTCGGTGCCAAAATGTGCCATGTGAAAGCCTATTATTATACGACAAAAGGAAAGCATGAATGAACCTCTTACAAAGACCTTACATTTACAATGTCAGCAAAGTAAATACCAAGTCAGTGAATCAAGAGTTTCCCTCCAGGCCCGTAGGGAAAGTGGCAGGCGACAGTGAGATTTGACTAATGTCCCACTCACTGAGAACAATCGAGACAAATGTCAGAGTAAATCAGAAATAGTTACACCATGCCCAAGATGACCCCAGGATGACCCCAGAGCTCTCGACTGTAAGACTCTTTATCAACCCCCACCCTCACCAGCCTTTTCCCATCTTCCTCATCTTCCTCATATCTCTCCCTCCCCCTCCTTCTCTCCTTGTAGCAACCCTCTCCATCTCTATCTCTCCCTCTCCCCTCCCTCATTATCTCCCTCCTCTCTCTCTCTCTCCCCCCCTCCTTCTCTCCTTGTAGCATCCCTCTCCCTCTCCGTGTACCAACCCTCTCCTTCTCTCTCTTCCTCCCCCTCCCTCCTTCTCTACCTGTATCAACCCTATCCCTCTCTATCTCTCCCTCTCCCCTCCCTCCTCTCTCTCCCCCCTCTCCCTCCCTCCTTCTCTCCCCCTGTCCTCTCCCTCCCTCCCCATCTGTCCTTCTTTACCTCCTTCTCTCCATCCCCCTCCCCCTCTTGCCCTTATACCAATCTCCCTCCCTCCCTCCCTCCCTCCCTCCTTCCCTGTACCAACCCTCTCCCTCCCTCTCTCCCTGTACCAACCCTCTCCCTCTCCCTCCCTCCCCCACTCCCTCCCTCTCCCTCCCCCTCCCTCCCCCTCTCACTGTACAAACCCTCTCCCTCTCTCTCTCTCCCCCCTCCCTCCCTCTCTCCCTGTACCAACCCTCTCCCCCCTCCCTCCCTCTCTCACTGTACAAACCCTCTCCCTCTCTCTCCACCCTCTCTCCCTGTACCACCCCCTCCCTCTCTCCCTGTGCAAACCGTCTCCCTCCCCCTCCCTCCCTCTCTCTCCCTCCCCCTCCCTCCCAGTACAAACCCTCTCCCCCTCTCTCTCTCTCTCTCTCTCTCTCTCTCTCACTCTCTCTCTCTCTCTCCTCCCTCCCTCCCTCTCTCCCTGTACAAACCCTCTCCCTCTCTCCCACCTCTCTCCCTCTCTCCCTGTACCAATTGTAAATAATATGCATTGAATGTGTGTTATTTATAATAGACTTGGCTGTAACTGCAGAAGTGTATACAGACATAGACAAACTCAGCGGCAGGTTTGGGTAGGTTACTTTCTATATACAGTTGAAGTCGGAAGTTTACATACACCTTCGCCAACTACATTTAAACTCAGTTTTTCACAATTCCTGACATTTAATCCTAGTAAAAAATCCCTGTCTTAGTTCAGTTAGGATCACCACTTTATTTTAAGAATGTGAAATGTCAGAATAATAGTAGAGATAATTATTTATTTCAGCTTTTATTTCTTTCATCACATTCCCATTGGGTCAGACGTTTACATACACTCAATTGGTATTTGGTAGAAAAGTCTTTAAATTGTTTAACTTGGGTCAAATGTTTCGGGTAGCCTTCCACAAGCTTCCCACAATAAATTGGGTGAATTTTGGCTCATTCCTCCTGACAGAGCTGGTGTAACTGAGTCAGGTTTGTAGACCTCCTTGCTCACACATGTTTTTTCAGTTCTTCCCACACATTTTCTATAGGATTGAGGTCAGGGCTTTGTGATGGCCACTCCAATAACTTGACTTTGTTGTCCTTAAGCTATTTTGCCACAACTTTGGAAGTATGCTTGTGGTCATTGTCCATTTGGAAGACCCATTTGCGACCAAGCTTTAACTTCCTGACTGATGTCTTGAGATGTTTCTTCAATATATCCACATTATTTTATTTCCTCATGATGCCATCTAATTTGTGAAGGGCACCAGTCCCTCCTGCAGCAAAGCACCCCCACAACATGATGCTGCCACCTCCATGCTTCAAGATTGGGATGGTGTTCTTCAGCTTGCAAGCCTCCCCCTTTTTCCTCCAAACATAATGATGGTCATTATGGCCAAACAGTTCTATTTTTCTTTCATCAGACCAGGACATTTCTCCAAAATGTAAAATTTTTGTTCCCATGTGCAGTTGCAAACCGTAGTCTGGCTTTGTTAATGTTGGTTTTGGACCAGTGACTTCTTCCTTGCTGAGCAGCCTTTCAGGTTATGTCCAAATAGGTCTCGTTTTACTCTGGATATAGATATTTTTGCATCTTCACAAGGTCCTTTGCTGTTGTTCTGGGATTTATTTGCACTTTTCGCACCAAAGTACGTTAATCTCTAGGAGACAGAACACGTCTCCTTCCTGAGAGGTATGACAGCTGTATGGTCCCATGGTGTTTTTTACTTGCGTACTATTGTTTGTACAGATGAACGTGGTACCTTCAGGTGTTTAGAAATTTCTCCCAAGGATGAACCAGACTTGTGGAGGTCTACCATTTTTTTCTGAGGTTTTGGCTGATTTCTTTAGATTTTCCCATGATGTCAACCAAAGAGGCACTGAGTTTGAAGGTAGTACTTGAAATACATCCACAGGTACACCTCCAATTGACTCAAATGATGTCCATTAGACTATCAGAAGCTTCTAAAACCATAACATAATTTTATGGAATTTTCCAAGCTGTTTAAAGGCACAGTCAACTTAGTGTATATAAACTTCTGACCCACTGGAATTGTGATACAGTGAAATAAGTGAAATAATCTGTCTGTAAACAATTGCTGGAAAAATGACTTGTGTCATGCACTAAGTAGATGTACTAACATACTTCCCAAAACTATAGTTTCTTAACAAGAAATTTGTGGAGTGGTTGAAAAACGACTCTTAATAATTCCAACCTAAGTGTATGTAAACTTCCGACTTCAACTGTGCAATCCATTACAGTTACGAGTTACCTATCCAACATTGTAATCAGTAGAGTAAGTTTTGGATTACCCAAACTCAGTAACGTAATCTGAATACGTTCAGTTACTTTCCCATTAAGAGGCTAAGGTTAAAGGTCATCACGAATCTTACTCTGGAGGCCACTCTGCAGCGTGATCACTTGTCATAAAATCACATTTTAAACCTAACCCTAACCTTCACCAATATGCTAACTCTAATGCCTAACCCTAACCTTAACCACACTGCTAACCCTAATGCCTAACCCTAACCTTATATTAAGACCAAGAAGCACATTTTTGTTTTCATACATTTTTATAATATAGCCAATATAGGTTTTGCAGCTGGCCCAATCTAGTGGAAATCGCTCAGTTCTTCCTCAAGGACAAGACTCATGACAATAAATGTCAACCTCTTTAAGAAGAAGACAAAAATGATCTATTGCAGGATAAATCAAAGTGAGAGTTTACATAGCCGGCCATAAATGGATGTTGTATTTAACTTTATAGGTTGGTTATGTAGGCTTCTTATAACCAATTGTTTTTACTACATATAATAATATGATTAGGCTAGATCTTTACATTTAAATAAAATAAAAATGTCTGTAGGATTTCCAGTCATTCCAATTACATCAATACCACTTGATCTTCAAGAATAGGACTTGGAAATATGGAAATATAGATTAGCCAAAATGTTGAACATAACCCCAATACTAAGAACTAGAATTAGCCTACTCTTTAATTTGTCATGGACGACTGATTGGACTCATTGCTTCGAGTTGAAAGAAAATACTGCTCTCAGAATGGCGTGCTTTGAGCACGATTGAAATATGCTGCATTTGCAATAAACCTATTGATAATGCTTTTGTTTGTGACACTTTGATATCTTGATCATTTGCAGCTGTTTATCAAAAGTGCTCGAGTTTGAGCATGTGTCTTCTAGGCCGATGGACTTTAATTTTTTCTTCATAAATTAGATTGAACAATAAAAGCCACACCTGTGATCTTCTTGAAGTAAAGTTTTTTTGACAGTATGGAGGACAATACCACAGGGGAGTTTAGAAGGGAGGAACTAGGGCTGTTACGTTGACCATATTACCGGCACACCAGCGGTCACCAGTCATGACGGCAGTCAAATTCCACTTGACCAGTTTGGTCATGGTAATTAGGCTTCTCCAATCGCTGATGCTGCTGATGGTCATTAGTAGTCTACCAAAACTTGCTAACTGCCTGGTACTCAGCACTCTATTGTTCCTCTAATCACTCTGACATCAATGCAAATGTGTTCAAAAATCTAATCCAACACTTCATGAGAGTCCATGAGCTCATGTTGCCCAATATTTCTATAGGCCATGCAATTGTGTGAGAAACAGAGTGATGTCCTCTATTAAAAAGAGGAGGCTCCCATCAGCCTTCTATAGGCTAGGCCTACTATATTTATTTCTCAACTTTCCTAATATTATGCACATTGCTTCTCTTTACAACAGGAGTATAGCCTACCTGGCTGGCATCAAAATGAACCATGGGAAAAGAGTCCTCCATTTGCTATTGAAGTGTATAGATTACATATACCCCCCCTGTTTCGAGACAGGTGCATGATAATGGTCCATTCCAGAGTGTGTGAGTGGAGCGTGCCAAATTGAATGGAGCGTGGAGAGAGATTGTCAGCCTTCTCTCCCTTCTCTCCCGCTCCAATTTCACTCCAGTAGCGCTCCAGTAGCTCAGGGCATGCCCGGCCCATCATGCATTTGTGCTCTGTTTGTGTGCTGCTGTAGCCCCTTGCTTTAGCTACTATCATGGAGTTCACTAAATATTATCAGAAAGAAACTGATAAAACACACAGGTACTAAATCAAGGTGACTTATAAAGATGAGGACCAAGAGCAAGAGAGGGAGTGTGGTGATGTAGTGTCCACAACTGAAGAATCACTGTGGAATCTTGGGAGTGAGGTGATGTAGTGTCCACAACTGAAGAATCACTGTGGAATCTGGTGAGTGTGAATAATTTTGCACGCCCAATTTTTCAGTTTTTGCTTTGTTAAAAAAGTTTGAAATATCCAATAAATGTCAAGCCACTTCATGAATGTGTCTCACTTGTTGTTGATTCTTCACAAAAAAATACAGTTTTATATCTTTATGTTCGAAGCCTGAAATGTGGCAAAAGGTCGCAAAGTTCAAGGGGGCCGAATACTTTCGCAAGGGACTGTATATACCTCCATGTGCTGAGGAGATGAACACTAGACCACAAGGTGCAATGACCACCAGGTACTTGATAGTGTTCTGGGCTTAGTAATGGCTGAATGACTCCCCCCTTTGAATCCAGATTTTTGCTCTTTTGTAAAGCCGTTTCTGAACAGTCAATAATGCAGGTTGTTCCTGGGTAGTGGTCCTTAAAACACTGTGGCATTGTAGCACGGATGGTCTCCCTTGGCAACAATGGAATGTACTCAGATTCCCTTCCATCGTGTCAATCCAATAACTATTCACTCGACTGACAATTCTTGGAAACACCAAACCTTTCTGGTAAATACTGCTGCAGCAAGTTGAGCTTCAGCTTCATCAGTGTCATCAGGAGTTGGTCTGTCGGGTCTAACTGAAAGCTGCCTTTGTAGAGGATGTTCCACCAGGGTAGAAAAGGCAGAAAGAGACAAGCCTGTATGCAGTCGACAGAGTAGTTTTACATGTAGTTTTACATGATCTTTACATCATCATGTAAAACTTTACATAATCACCTGAGCTGTAGTTGTGATCACCTGAGCTGTAGTTGTGATCACCTGAGCTGTAGTTGTGATTACCTGAGCTGTAGTTGTGATCACCTGAGCTGTAGTTGTGATCACCTGAGCTGTAGTGTGATTGTGATTAACCCTGAGCTGTAGTTGTGATCACCTGAGCTGTAGTTGTGATTACCTGAGCTGTAGTTGTGATCACCTGAGCTGTAGTTGTGATCACCTGAGCTGTAGTTGTGATTACCTGAGCTGTAGTTGTGATCACCTGAGCTGTAGTTGTGATCACCTGAGCTGTAGTTGTGATTACCTGAGCTGTAGTTGTGATCACCTGAGCTGTAGTTGTGATTACCTGAGCTGTAGTTGTGATCACTTCGAGACGGGTCTGCCCATTGGGTTCGGGCATCCTTCTCTGAAGCCATATTCATTCCTTCTATCTGTGTTGGCCAATCCTTGTTTTCAATGTGGTGAACACTTGAGCCTTTTGTGTCATCTATTAAGAAATCAGTATGGCTTATAATACAATTTTGCAGATTAACACTGGGGTGATAAATTATCAGATGGTCATGTACAGGTAGAGATATTGGTGTGCAAAAGAGCAGAAAAGTAAATAAATAAATAAAAAAAACAGTATAAAAACAGTATGGGAATGAGGTAGGTGAAAATGGGTGGGCTATTTACCAATAGACTATGTACAGCTGCAGCGATCGGTTAGCTGCTCGGATAGCTGATGTTTGAAGTTGGTGAGGGAGATAAAAGTCTCCAACTTCAGCGATTTTTGCAGTTCGTTCCAGTCACAGGCAGCAGAGTACTGGAACAAAAGGCGGCCAAATGAGGTGTTGGCTTTAGGGATGATCAGTGAGATACACCTGCTGGAGCGTGTGCTACGGATGGGTGTTGCCATCGTGACCAGTGAACTGAGATAAGGCGGAGCTTTACCTAGCATGGACTTGTAGATGACCTGGAGCCAGTGGGTCTGGCGACGAATATGTAGCGAGGGCCAGCCGACTAGAGCATACAAGTCGCAGTGGTGGGTGGTATAAGGTGCTTTGGTGACAAAACGGATGGCACTATGATAGACTGCATCCAGTTTGCTGAGTAGAGTGTTGGAAGCCATTTTGTAGATGACATCGCCGAAATCGAGGATCGGTAGGATAGTCAGTTTTACTAGGGTAAGCTTGGCGGCGTGAGTGAAGGAGGCTTTGTTGCGGAATAGAAAGCCGACTCTTGATTTGATTTTCGATTGGAGATGTTTGATGTGAGTCTGGAAGGAGAGTTTGCAGTCTAGCCAGACACCTAGGTACTTATAGATGTCCACATATTCAAGGTCGGAACCATCCAGGGTGGTGATGCTAGTCGGGCATGCGGGTGCAGGCAGCGATCGGTTGAAAAGCATGCATTTGGTTTTACTCGCGTTTAAGAGCAGTTGGAGGCCACGGAAGGAGTGCTGTATGGCATTGAAGCTCGTTTGGAGGTTAGATAGCACAGTGTCCAATGACGGGCCGAAAGTATATAGAATGTTGTCGTCTGCGTAGAGGTGGATCAGGGAATCGCCCGCAGCAAGAGCAACATCATTGATATATACAGAGAAAAGAGTCGGCCCGAGAATTGAACCCTGTGGCACCCCCATAGAGACTGCCAGAGGACCGGACAGCATGCCCTCCGATTTGACACACTGAACTCTGTCTGCAAAGTAATTGGTGAACCAGGCAAGGCAGTCATCTGAGAAACCGAGGCTATTGAGTCTGCCGATAAGAATATGGTGATTGACAGAGTCGAAAGCCTTGGCGAGGTCGATGAAGACGGCTGCACAGTACTGTCTTTTATCGATGGCGGTTATGATATCATTTAGTACCTTGAGCGTGGCTGAGGTGCACCCCGTGACCGGCTCGGAAACCAGATTGCACAGCGGAGAAGGTACGGTGGGATTCGAGATGGTCAGTGACCTGTTTGTTGACTTGGCTTTCGAAGACCTTAGATAGGCAGGGCAGGATGGATATAGGTCTATAGCAGTTTGGGTCCAGGGTGTCTCCGCCTTTGAAGAGGGGGATGACTGCGGCAGCTTTCCAATCCTTGGGGATCTCAGACGATATGAAAGAGAGGTTGAACAGGCTGGTAATAGGGGTTGCGACAATGGAGGCAGATAGTTTCAGAAATAGAGGGTCCAGATTGTCAAGCCCAGCTGATTTGTACGGGTCTAGGTTTTGCAGCTCTTTCAGAACATCTGCTATCTGGATTTGGGTAAAGGAGAACCTGGAGAGGCTTGAGCGAGGAGCTGCGGGGGGGGCGGAGCTGTTGGCCGAGGTTGGAGTAGCCAGGCGGAAGGCATGGCCAGCCGTTGAGAAGTGCTTATTGAAGCTTTCGATAATCGTGGATTTATCGGTGGAGACCGTGTTACCTAGCCTCAGTGCAGTGGGCAGCTGGGAGGAGGTGCTCTTGTTCTCCATCGACTTCACAGTGTCCCAGAACTTTTTGGAGTTGGAGCTACAGGATGCAAACTTCTGCCTGAAGAAGCTGGCCTTAGCTTTCCTGACTGACTGCGTGTATTGGTTCCTGACTTCCCTGAACAGTTGCATATCACGGGGGCTATTCGATGCTATTGCAGTCCGCCACAGGATGTTTTTGTGCTGGTCGAGGGCAGTCAGGTCTGGAGTGAACCAAGGGCTGTATCTGTTCTTGGTTCTGCATTTTTTTGAACGGAGCATGCTTATCTAAAATGGTGAGGAAGTTACTTTTAAAGAATGACCAGGCATCCTCAACTGACGGGATGAGGTCAATGTCCTTCCAGGATACCCGGGCCAGGTCGATTAGAAAGGCCTGCTCACAGAAGTGTTTTAGGGAGCGTTTGACAGTGATGAGGGGTGGTCGTTTGACTGCGGCTCCGTGGCGGATACAGGCAATGAGGCAGTGATCGCTGAGATCCTGGTTGAAGACAGCGGAGGTGTATTTGGAGGGCCAGTTGGTCAGGATGACGTCTATGAGGGTGCCCTTGTTTACAGAGTTAGGGTTGTACCTGGTGGGTTCCTTGATGATTTGAGTGAGATTGAGGGCATATCCCAGTTTAGGTCACCTAACAGAACAAACTCTGAAGCTAGATGGGGGGGCGATCAATTCACAAATGGTGTCCAGGGCACAGCTGGGAGCTGAGGGTGGTCGGTAGCAGGCGGCAACAGTGAGAGACTTATTTCTGGAGAGGGTAATTTTCAAAATTAGTAGTTCGAACTGTTTGGGTATGGACCTGGAAAGTATGACATTACTTTGCAGGCTATCTCTGCAGTAGACTGCAACTCCGCCCCCTTTGGTAGTTCTATCTTGACGGAAGATGTTATAGTTGGGTATGGAAATCTCTGAATTTTTGGTGGCCTTCCTGAGCCAGGATTCAGACACGGCAAGGACATCAGGGTTAGCAGAGTGTGCTAAAGCAGTGAGTAAAACAAACTTAGGGAGGAGGCTTCTGATGTTGACATGCATAAAACCAAGGCTTTTTCGATCACAGAAGTCAACAAATGAGGGTACCTGGGGACATGCAGGGCCTGGGTTTACCTCCACATCACCCGCGGAACAGAGAAGGAGTAGTATGAGGGTGCGGCTAAAGGCTATCAAAACTGGTCGCCTAGAGCGTTGGGGGCAGAGGATAAGAGGAGCAGGTTTCTGGGCATGGTAGAATACATTCAGGGCATAATGCGCAGACAGGTGTATGGTGGGGTGCGGGTACAGCGGAGGTAAGCCCAGGCACTGGGTGATGATGAGACAGGTTGTATCTCTGGACATGCTGGTTGTAATGGGTGAGGTCACCGCATGTGTGGGAGGTGGGACAAAGGAGGTAACAGGGGTATGCAGAGCTAAAAACAGTAGGCGAGGCTAATCCGCTAGCACAACAAACAGCAGGTAAAATGGCGTTGACTAGGCAACGGGGCCGACAGGTAAGACAAACAAGCAGAAAGGAGTACCGTGATTAATGGACAGTCCAGCGTGCGTCAGCTATGTAGCCAAGAGATCAGTGTCCAGGGGGCAGCGGTGGATGGGCAGGGGGGCTGGCGAGTGTTATCCAGGTTTTAAAAAAAAACTAACAATGACTAACTAGCTTGTAGCTAGTTAGCTGGTTAGCGTCTGGAGGTTCTTGAGTGTGTCATAAAAATAAAAATAAGAGTAAAAGTAATAGCGATTCCGTATCACATTGGGTGAGGCAGGTTTCCGGAAGGTATAAACAAATTAAAAATCAAAAAGAGATAGAAAGTAAATGAGACTGTGCTTAGATAGAAGAGCAAGATGGAGACTCGACATGAGAAACTGCTCAAGCGTTTGTCTTACCTGTCACCGATGACTGCCTGACCAACACCTGACACCTGTTTCTTTTCAAGTGGAGCATATTAGACAAGCCATTTTTATTTCACCTTTATTTCACCTTTATTTCACTGTTATTTCACATTTATTTAACATTTATTTAACATATATTTAACCTTTATTTAAGAACAAATTTAAGAACAAATTCTTATTTTCAATGACGGCCTACCCCGGCCAAACCCGGACAACGATGGGCAAATTGTACCACCCTTTGAATCGAACCAGGGTCTGTAGTGACGCATCGCACTGAGACGCAGAGCATGCTATTCTGTTCTTCTGAAATAGACTACATGTTTCTTTAGACATGTCTAAAATAAAAAAAATAAAACAATTATTGTGATGGTGTAGGCTATATTACATGGATTTATTGTGATGGTGTAGGCTATATTACATGGGTGATGGTGTAGGCTATGTGGATTTATTGTGATGGTGTAGGCTGTATTACATGGATTTATTGTGATGGTGTAGGCTATATTACATGGATTTATTGTGATGGTGTAGGCTATAT
>NW_027038576.1:0-20188 GCF_034236695.1 Oncorhynchus nerka
AGTAAATACAAACTGTTATCCTACATATATAAACTGTTATCCTACAGATACAAACTGTTATCCTACAGATACAAACTGTTATCCTACAGATATAAACTGTTATCCTACAGATACAAACTGTTATCCTACAGATACAAACTGTTATCCTACAGATATAAACTGTTATCCTACAAATATAAACTGTTATCCTACAGATACAAACTGTTATCCTTCAGATATAAAATGTTATCCTACAGACATAAACTGTTATCCTACAGATATAAACTGTTATCCTACAGATACAAACTGTTATCCTACAGATACAAACTGTTATCCTTCAGATATAAACTGTTATCCTACAGATACAAACTGTTATCCTACAGATACAAACTGTTATCCTTCAGATATAAACTGTTATCCTACAGATATAAACTGTTATCCTACAGATACAAACTGTTATCCTTCAGATATAAAATGTTATCCTACAGACATAAACTGTTATCCTACAGACATAAACTGTTATCCTACAGATACAAACTGTTACAAACTGTTATCCTTCAGATACAAACTGTTATCCTACAGATACAAACTGTTATCCTTCAGATACAAACTGTTATCCTACAGATACAAACTGTTATCCTACAGATACAAACTGTTACAAACTGTTATCCTACAGACATAAACTGTTATCCTACAGATACAAACTGTTACAAACTGTTATCCTACAGTTACAAACTGTTATCCTACAGATACAAACTGTTATCCTACAGATATAAACTGTTATCCTACAGATATAAACTGTTATCCTACAGATACAAACTGTTATCCTACAGATACAAACTGTCAAACTGTTATCCTACAGATACAAACTGTTATCCTACATATATAAACTGTTATCCTACAGATACAAACTGTTATCCTACAGATACAAACTGTTATCCTACAGATACAAACTGTTATCCTACAGATATAAACTGTTATCCTACAGATACAAACTGTTATCCTACAGATACAAACGGTTATCCTACAGATATAAACTGTTATCCTACAAATATAAACTGTTATCCTACAGATACAAACTGTTATCCTACAGATACAAACTGTTATCCTTCAGATATAAACTGTTATCCTACAGATACAAACTGTTATCCTACAGATACAAACTGTTATCCTTCAGATATAAACTGTTATCCTACAGATATAAACTGTTATCCTACAGATACAAACTGTTATCCTTCAGATATAAAATGTTATCCTACAGACATAAACTGTTATCCTACAGACATAAACTGTTATCCTACAGATACAAACTGTTACAAACTGTTATCCTTCAGATACAAACTGTTATCCTACAGATACAAACTGTTATCCTTCAGATACAAACTGTTATCCTACAGATACAAACTGTTATCCTACAGATACAAACTGTTACAAACTGTTATCCTACAGACATAAACTGTTATCCTACAGATACAAACTGTTACAAACTGTTATCCTACAGTTACAAACTGTTATCCTACAGATACAAACTGTTATCCTACAGATATAAACTGTTATCCTACAGATATAAACTGTTATCCTACAGATACAAACTGTTATCCTACAGATACAAACTGTCAAACTGTTATCCTACAGATACAAACTGTTATCCTACATATATAAACTGTTATCCTACAGATACAAACTGTTATCCTACAGATACAAACTGTTATCCTACAGATACAAACTGTTATCCTACAGATATAAACTGTTATCCTACAGATACAAACTGTTATCCTACAGATACAAACGGTTATCCTACAGATATAAACTGTTATCCTACAAATATAAACTGTTATCCTACAGATACAAACTGTTATCCTTCAGATATAAAATGTTATCCTACAGACATAAACTGTTATCCTACAGATATAAACTGTTATCCTACAGATACAAACTGTTATCCTACAGATACAAACTGTTATCCTTCAGATATAAACTGTTATCCTACAGATACAAACTGTTATCCTACAGATACAAACTGTTATCCTTCAGATATAAACTGTTATCCTACATATATAAACTGTTATCCTACATATACAAACTGTTATCCTACATATACAAACTGTTATCCTACAGATACAAACTGTTATCCTACAGATATAAACTGTTATCCTTCAGATACAAACTGTTATCCTACAGATACAAACTGTTATCCTACATATATAAACTGTTATCCTTCAGATACAAGCTGTTATCCTTCAGATACAAACTGTTATCCTACAGATACAAACTGTTATCCTACATATATAAACTGTTATCCTTCAGATACAAGCTGTTATCCTACAGATATAAACTGTTATCCTACAGATACAAACTGTTATCCTACAGACATAAACTGTTATCCACAGATACAAACTGTTATCCTACAGATACAAACTGTTATCCTACAGATACAAACTGTTATCCTACAGATACAAACTGTTATCCTACAGATACAAACTGTTACAAACTGTTATCCTACAGATACAAACTGTTATCCTACAGATACAAACTGTTATCCTACATATATAAACTGTTATCCTTCAGATACAAGCTGTTATCCTTCAGATACAAACTGTTATCCTACAGATACAAACTGTTATCCTACAGACATAAACTGTTATGCTACAGATACAAACTGTTACAAACTGTTATCCTACAGATACAAACTGTTATCCTACAGATACAAACTGTTATCCTACAGACATAAACTGTTATCCTACAGATATAAACTGTTATCCTACAGATACAAACTGTTATCCTACAGATACAAACTGTTATCCTACAGATATAAACTGTTATCCTACAAATATAAACTGTTATCCTACAGACATAAACTGTTATCCTACAGATATAAACTGTTATCCTACAGATATAAACTGTTATCCTACAAATATAAACTGTTATCCTACAGATACAAACTGTTATCCTACAGATACAAACTGTTATCCTTCAGATATAAAATGTTATCCTACAGACATAAACTGTTATCCTACAGATATAAACTGTTATCCTACAGATACAAACTGTTATCCTACAGATACAAACTGTTATCCTTCAGATATAAACTGTTATCCTACAGATACAAACTGTTATCCTACAGATACAAACTGTTATCCTTCAGATATAAACTGTTATCCTACAGATATAAACTGTTATCCTACAGATACAAACTGTTATCCTACATAGACAAACTGTTATCCTACAGATAAAAACAGATACAGACACAAACAACACAAACAGTTATCCAACAGATACAAATTGTTATCCTTCAGATACAAACTGTTATCCTACAGATACAAACTGTTATCCTTCAGATATAAACTGTTATCCTACATATATAAACTGTTATCCTACATATACAAATGGTTATCCTACAGATACAAACTGTTATCCTACAGATACAAACTGTTATCCTACAGATATAAACTGTTATCCTACAGATACAAACTGTTATCCTACAGATACAAACTGTTATCCTTCAGATATAAACTGTTATCCTACAGATACAAACTGTTATCCTACAGATACAAACTGTTATCCTTCAGATATAAACTGTTATCCTACATATATAAACTGTTATCCTACATACACAAACTGTTATCCTACATATACAAACTGTTATCCTACAGATACAAACTGTTATCCTACAGATATAAACTGTTATCCTACATATACAAACTGTTATCCTACAGATACAAACTGTTATCCTACAGATATAAACTGTTATCCTTCAGATACAAACTGTTATCCTACAGATACAAACTGTTATCCTACATATATAAACTGTTATCCTTCAGATACAAGCTGTTATCCTTCAGATACAAACTGTTATCCTACAGATACAAACTGTTATCCTACATATATAAACTGTTATCCTTCAGATACAAGCTGTTATCCTACAGATATAAACTGTTATCCTACAGATACAAACTGTTATCCTACAGACATAAACTGTTATCCTACAGATACAAACTGTTATCCTACAGATACAAACTGTTATCCTACAGATACAAACTGTTATCCTACAGATACAAACTGTTACAAACTGTTATCCTACAGATACAAACTGTTATCCTACAGATACAAACTGTTATCCTACATATATAAACTGTTATCCTTCAGATACAAGCTGTTATCCTTCAGATACAAACTGTTATCCTACAGATACAAACTGTTATCCTACAGACATAAACTGTTATCCTACAGATACAAACTGTTACAAACTGTTATCCTACAGATACAAACTGTTATCCTACAGATACAAACTGTTATCCTTCAGATATAAAATGTTATCCTACAGACATAAACTGTTATCCTACAGATATAAACTGTTATCCTACAGATACAAACTGTTATCCTACAGATACAAACGGTTATCCTTCAGATATAAACTGTTATCCTACAGATACAAACTGTTATCCTACAGATACAAACTGTTATCCTTCAGATATAAACTGTTACCCTACAGATATAAACTGTTATCCTACAGATACAAACTGTTATCCTACATAGACAAACTGTTATCCTACAGATAAAAACAGATACAGACACAAACAACACAAACAGTTATCCAACAGATACAAATTGTTATCCTTCAGATACAAACTGTTATCCTACAGATACAAACTGTTATCCTTCAGATATAAACTGTTATCCTACATATATAAACTGTTATCCTACATATACAAACGGTTATCCTACAGATACAAACTGTTATCCTACAGATATAAACTGTTATCCTTCAGATACAAACTGTTATCCTACAGATACAAACTGTTATCCTACATATATAAACTGTTATCCTTCAGATACAAGCTGTTATCCTTCAGATACAAACTGTTATCCTACAGATACAAACTGTTATCCTACATATATAAACTGTTATCCTTCAGATACAAGCTGTTATCCTACAGATATAAACTGTTATCCTACAGATACAAACTGTTATCCTACAGATATAAACTGTTATCCTACAAATATAAACTGTTATCCTACAGATACAAACTGTTATCCTTCAGATATAAAATGTTATCCTACAGACATAAACTGTTATCCTACAGATATAAAATGTTATCCTACAGACATAAACTGTTATCCTACAGATATAAACTGTTATCCTACAGATACAAACTGTTATCCTACAGATACAAACTGTTATCCTTCAGATATAAACTGTTATCCTACAGATACAAACTGTTATCCTACAGATACAAACTGTTATCCTTCAGATATAAACTGTTATCCTACATATACAAACTGTTATCCTACATATACAAACTGTTATCCTACAGATACAAACTGTTATCCTACAGATATAAACTGTTATCCTACATATACAAACTGTTATCCTACAGATACAAACTGTTATCCTACATATATAAACTGTTATCCTTCAGATACAAGCTGTTATCCTTCAGATGCAAACTGTTATCCTACAGATACAAACTGTTATCCTACATATATAAACTGTTATCTTTCAGATACAAGCTGTTATCCTACATATATAAACTGTTATCCTACAGATACAAACTGTTATCCTACAGATACAAACTGTTATCCTACAGATACAAACTGTTACAAACTGTTATCCTACAGATACAAACTGTTATCCTACATATATAAACTGTTATCCTTCAGATACAAGCTGTTATCCTTCAGATACAAACTGTTATCCTACAGATACAAACTGTTATCCTACAGACATAAACTGTTATCCTACAGATACAAACTGTTACAAACTGTTATCCTACAGATACAAACTGTTATCCTACAGACATAAACTGTTATCCTACAGATATAAACTGTTATCCTACAGATACAAACTGTTATCCTACAGATACAAACTGTTATCCTACAGATATAAACTGTTATCCTACAAATATAAACTGTTATCCTACAGACATAAACTGTTATCCTACAGATATAAACTGTTATCCTACAGATATAAACTGTTATCCTACAAATATAAACTGTTATCCTACAGATACAAACTGTTATCCTACAGATACAAACTGTTATCCTTCAGATATAAAATGTTATCCTACAGACATAAACTGTTATCCTACAGATATAAACTGTTATCCTACAGATACAAACTGTTATCCTACAGATACAAACTGTTATCCTTCATATATAAACTGTTATCCTACAGATACAAACTGTTATCCTACAGATACAAACTGTTATCCTTCAGATATAAACTGTTATCCTACAGATATAAACTGTTATCCTACAGATACAAACTGTTATCCTACATAGACAAACTGTTATCCTACAGATAAAAACAGATACAGACACAAACAACACAAACAGTTATCCAACAGATACAAATTGTTATCCTTCAGATACAAACTGTTATCCTACAGATACAAACTGTTATCCTTCAGATATAAACTGTTATCCTACATATATAAACTGTTATCCTACATATACAAACGATTATCCTACAGATACAAACTGTTATCCTACAGATACAAACTGTTATCCTACAGATATAAACTGTTATCCTTCAGATACAAACTGTTATCCTACAGATACAAACTGTTATCCTACATTTATAAACTGTTATCCTTCAGATACAAGCTGTTATCCTTCAGATACAAACTGTTATCCTACAGATACAAACTGTTATCCTACATATATAAACTGTTATCCTTCAGATACAAGCTGTTATCCTACAGATATAAACTGTTATCCTACAGATACAAACTGTTATCCTACAGATATAAACTGTTATCCTACAGATACAAACAGATACCATTTGCCATTGGAACAATGGCAAACTTATCACCTGAAGTAATTATATGAATGGAATTCAGTTTATATTAATGTAAGTGACATGTCTTCGATATGCTTATTGGAACAATGTTTTGGAATCTGTGTATTTGTGTGCATTGTGAATGTGTGTGTGTGTGTGCATGCTTGTGTGTGTGCGTGCGTGCAAGCACACTCATCGGTGGAGCTTAGGGACGCAGCAAAACTCCATTATCCACCAAAAGCAGGGCCAGCCAACCTTAAACAGAGACATGCTTTATGCCTGGGCAGCTCGACAAAATGACAGATCCTAAAATGGAGCAGCAAACAGAATCGTCCTCATCCTCTGAGATGCAAGGAACACTGCAGACTTGCTTGTGAATATTTCTTAAAGTCATCTCTGCAGAATAAACAGATCTCTTTTTTCAGTTTGGAATAAACGCCAAAAACTAAACACACACACACACAAACACACACATTTAATGGTGATTCCCCAGCTGTAGTGGTGGTGTCTGAAAGCACAGATGTTCCTGTGCCTCTCACAGACATGGAGGCGTTGCTTGATCTCCCAGCCAGATGTGAACACATCCCTGCCACTTCAGGACAGGAAGTTTACCCAGTCAACAAGACTGCCCATACAATAACACAGCCTTGGTATATGGGCATATGATTGAAAGCTGTCTTTTCTACGGACAATGGTAAAGTGCTTTGCCTTTTGGGGAATGGCATTTGAAATGGAACAATTGAAATGCAGATTGGATGAATGTTAATTAAATAATGAATAGTGTTTTTTTTATCAAACAGAGCAAGATAATCACTGATAGTAAGGATTGTAGGATTTAATCAATTAAACTGTACATAGTGTCTGTCTGTCTTATTGGTGTAAAATCTACATCAGACAGACTATAAGCACTGGGCAATTGAAATAACTAAAGCAATTGAGTTTTCAATTAAAACAAAGTGTTTTATTGATTTCAGAGAGATAAGACAACATGTGATTGGAAAATGTTTATGTATTTCCTTCCTTGCAAAGATAACTTTGTGGAGAAGCCCATCAACAATCTTCATTTCAATAAGATGTAATTACATTGAATGATTGAATAATTCTTTCAATTGCATAAGAACTTCTCTTGGCTCTAGTCTAATATTGGTTGGTTTGTTGTGGTTGTAATCAGCCTGTATGTTAAAGATTACAATGTACTTAGTGTGCCTGTGTGTCCAAAGATATCCACAATTACATCCCAGTTTCTTGTGTTTAGACAGTTGTGGTAGTACATGTTCACACTGCGTCTGTTTGGTATGTGCCTATGTCTGTCTTCCTGTCTGTGGAAAATGTGCATCTGTGAGTGCACTTGTGTGCCCCTGCCTCTACGGCCTTGTACGTGTGTGGCTCCGGTCATGTGGGTGCTTCGGGCCCCTCGGCCCCAGCTATGTGCCTACGCATGTGTGTTTGTGTGTGTTCATCGATAGCATGGGGGATACATCTGCGTTAACTTAACCCATTGGGAGAGGCTCCCAGCAGGTAGCTAGCTGTATGTCAGCTTGGGTCGTCACAAATCATCTGGACAGGCAGAAGCGTGAAATCTTTCCAGGCCAGGACAGATGACTTCTCTTGAACCCTCGCTGCCCTACCCTGGCCCTGTGCACTCTGCACGCAGATCCATGGCCAGGCCACGGCCAATCCTCAGTCCTGGCAGGCGTACCAAATTGCAACCGGTTCCCTATATAGTGCACTACTTTTGTCACTAAATAGGGAATAGGGTGCCATTTGAGACGCAACCCTGCACTTGCTTTGACACAGCAGAATGGCAGCAATGAGGATCAGAGGTTTCAGGTGCAGCACGCAGACCACTTTGCCCTTGTGCCCTGAGACAGGAAACCGTATCCCGCAAACTTGCTGCACCCCATGCAAACAACAACCCCAATAGCAGCCCATGTCCAATCCACTCAGTCTCAAACAAACAGTCCCCTCATCCGGTGAGGACCAAACCATCTCCTGATCATCACACTCTGCTCCTCCCCTTGGACTAAAGAGAGAGAGACAGAGAGAGAGAGAGAGAGAGAGAGAGAGAGAGAGAGAGAGAGAGAGAGAGAGACAGATCACAGAGAGATGAAACATGGAACATATGTCTAAAATATATAAACACCTACATTTCTCAACACATTTACATATTGGTGACCATTTGTATTGCTCCTACTCAGGTAGATAAAGCAGAAGTGATACATGTTCCTCTTTCATAATATACATGCTTCCCATATTGTAGAAACAATTGTGTCAGCTATACATTTGTTTGAAATAAAACACTTGAAGCAAAGTGTAGGCAAGCATCAATTCAGCGGTGCCTCGTTTCTTAAGCGTGTGTCCTGTTTCTTTAGAGCCCTGTTTCTTACATATCAGCTGATTGAAATAGTGTTATCTTTTTGTAGTGAGGTGGATGACAGAAACCCTATAATGGAAGGCAGGTGTGCTCATGTGTTTGCATTAAGTCCTCAAGTGGGAAAGTGGGTGCAAAGTCAAACCATATGGAGGGGGCCAAGCTAGCAGGGAGGTGTGACTGGGCAGCCATGTTGGATCTCCATGAACAAATGTTGCTGCTCCACAGTAGGCCCTGTGGCTTCATAGGAAATACATAGTTGCTAGTTGCTAGTAGTTGTAGCACTACGGTAAATATTACATTTATTTAGATTTAGATTAGATTTCTTTTCTGGACAATTTCACCAGGACTATGTATGCAGAAACACACTAGTGTGACAGGTACAAAACCTTTCATCTAAAATGATAAAAGTGTGTAAGCCGATCTTAAATAGCTGAAATCCACAACAATGAAACTGCCATGGCCATTTGTGATTTTACAACAACAAAGACATCACTTCAAACAATGAACACGGCTTCATTCCCTCGGACATCAAATCACATCATTGCACGCGTGATAGAACCAACTCTGGATGCTCCTCTGCTCCATTTCAGAAACAAAAACAATACAACACATGCCTCTTTCACCTGATGCAGATCTCATCTTTAAAGGATAGCTACAAGGTGCATAGTAGACTGATACATTGTAATGTTTAGTAATCCTCTAATACTTCTAATTCTTGGATAAAGAGTACTTGCTGATTATTCTGACCTGATGTTAGGTGACATGTCACAGCAATGTAGTTTACCACAGTAAATAGTGTATAGTTCCTCCTTTACTCATCTGACCATTGAGATTGGCAACCAGTGAAGGATTTCACTTGTCTTGCCAGTGGCAGTGCATCCTCTTCGGCAAATGGGCTTGAACATTTTACATACACCGAAACTGTCCAGAATAGGAATCGGACACGCAGGATTGTAGGCTCGTTAGCAAATCTATGTCTCTAATGGAGTAACGGGCAGAACAGTCATGGCTGTCGGCCTGGGCCATATAACATCCGAGCTGGAACACGGCATTGATGATGTCAGGGGGAGCGTACAGTACACACACACACCCACGCAAATTCACACGGAAGCACTCACACACACACACACACACACGTGTGCACTCAGGCATGCATGCACACACAAACACACGCAGGCACACAGTAGGCCTATGTCGAAATCAAATCAAATGAAATTGAGTTTGTCACATGCGCCGAATACAACAGGTGTAGACCATACAGTGAAATGCTTACTTACAAGAACTTAACCAACAATGCTTTAAGAAGTTTTAACCCCACAAAAATAAAATAAGTGTTAAGTAAAAAATAGATAAAATAAATAAAAGTAACAAATAATTCTACCGCAGCAGTAAAATAACAAGCGAGGCTATATACAGGTGTAATCGGTACAGTCAATGGCCGGGGGCCGGTTAGTCGAGGTAATTGAGGTAATATGTACATGTAGGTAGAGTTAAAGTGACTATGCATAGATTACAAAGAGAGAATAGCAGCAGCGTAAAAGAGGGGTCTGGGTAGCCCTTTAATTAGCTGTTCAGGAGTTTCATGGTTTGGGGGTAGAAGCCTTTTGGACCTAAATTTGGCGCTCCGGTACCACTTGCCGTGTGGTAGCAGAGAGAACAGTCTATGACTAGGGTGGCTGCAGTCTTTGACAATTTTAGGGCCTTCCTCTGTCACCGCCTGGTATAGAGGTCTTGGATGGCAGGAAGCTTGGCCCCAGTGATGTACTGGACCGTATGCACTACCCTCTGTAGTGCCCTGTGGTCGGAAACCGAGCAGTTGACATACCAGGGAGGGATGCAACCAGTCAGGATGCTCATTGTGAATAGCATTCATTTGGGATCATTCACAATGAAAATGATTGACTAAGGGAGGTGTTCCTCATCCTTTATCATCCCTTTATTGATCCTTTATCAATCCAAACATACATGATCAACTCTTCCGAGAGGAGAGAAAACTGAGAGAAGCTGTAAGACTGTGAGGCCTACATGTGCTGCAGAAGCCTGGGGAACGGGTGATTACTATCCAGGCTTTAGGATGATCACAGGCCTGGCTTATCTGAGCGGACACCGGGAGCTGTGAGTGACACTGCCACACTGTTTTCATCACAGCCCATTTCCAAATGGGAAAAAAAAACATGCTAATGAGCTGGCGAGAGATGTTTATGAGGAATCCCCTAACAAGCCAACAGATCACTAACAGATGACTGCTGGATCCTAGCCATGTGATACTATCAAGCTAGCCTACTTTTTCCATACCACATACTATAGAGCAGAGCTAAATCTAGCCTAGGTTTTCATTTCATGGTCAGTCTAGATCTTTCTACTAGGTTTAGATAGCTGTGCTTAACCCATGTTAGCCTGGGTCGAAAATGATTATGCTCTATTCAATAAATATTGCGTAAGTTCAACGTTACAACGTGGTTAAAATGTTGTTCCCACGCGGCAATGTTCCCGCGTTAGCGTAGACTTCATTTGCGGTAAACGCTGCATATGTCGGCTCAATCGGAAATTACTTATACATTTCTATCGCACAATCTGTAACCGTACATTTTAACTAGCACTTGTATTCCTCCTTGCCATGCTAGCTTTGCCCTCGTGTGAGTGCTAGCAAGCTAGCAAGCAAGGTAGGTACCGCTGAGTATCCAGTATCCCTCTCTCTCCGAATCCAGAAATCTGCTCCAAATTAAGCAATAGTGAAACGTGAGTATTTGCATAAAGTTCAGCTTTCCCCGACTTTGGTGCCGGCTTGTTCACGTCCCTCGCCCATGCTGGCGTCCCCCGCCCACTTCGCTTCTTTTCCATAGGAAATGAATGGCTTTCCGTAGCTTAACTGTTGATTCAATCTGTAACACTTCAGCGATACAGATTGAATAGAGCCCTTAGAATGTATTTAATGAGTTGCTTTAGTATGGGACCCATTTTGGCAATATACTGTACAAATATGGCAATAGAGTAAAAGCATCTATTATTCACAATAGTAGTAGCATGTATGTCCAGATCTTTCAAAACATCATCATTTGTGGAATATTTCAATCAAATCCCATCTAAATATAGTTTGGATCTCAGCCGTTTGGCAGAAGCAGGATTGCTTCACAGCTATTATTGTTTTCTTTTCCAACTACATTGCCATAGTCAACAAGTAGGATGACTCTATGTTAGTAAAATATCAAAGTGACAGAGAGATGGAGACGGGAGTGTGACAGTCAGTGCCTTCAGCCTGCCAGGCTGCGCTCTGGGGTTGTGTACACAACACATCTAATGATAGAGAAGTCCTTCTTTTGCATCTGGGCTCCTTATGCTTATGTTAGGAGTGACTTCAGAGATAGAAGATGAGCATGAAAGGAAATTACCGCCAATCCTCCCTCTCTCTCCGAATCCAGAAATCTGCTCCAAATTACTTTAGGAGCAATATCAATTTAAACAAGATGCCTCTTCTCTTTCTTCGAGTCTTCTCGACTTCTCCGGGTTCACGACTTTCTCGGCAAACAAGGCCAAGTCGGGAGGAGGAGAGGAGCAGAAGTCATTAAAGTCGCCGGCTGATGGATCGAACATGGCACTTATGCTAATGCCCATCGCTTTAGCAGCCTCGCGTCACATTCTTGCCTTGCCAGAGCTGTTCGTGGTGGAATGTGTAGTTGTGGCATAAAAGTGGGTCGCAATGTCCCAAAGATGTTGCTCCCAACGAGCTCCCTAACATATGAATCTTTCCTTCCCAACAGAACCAATATGTAAAAATACAGCCTCGAGATGACATAGACCTGGATTACCATGCTAACTACAGTAATATAGCTAAAAGCTATGTAGACTATCGAAAAGTTCAGGCAATAGAAATGAAGCAATACAAGGACTCAATGTTCATTCATAAACAGTACACCCAATGCCCATATATTGTGGCAGGTTGTTATAGCTTTACAAAAAGACATAGACAAAATAGTGAACAACATATTCTCTGTTTATAGATGATATACACTCAAACCCCCCAATAATGGGCTAGTGGGGTCTGCTACAGCATGAAATTAGATGTTTCTCTTAATCAACACATCTGTTCAAATGGATATGCCTGAAGGGGGCCAATTTCAACTCGGCTTATGAAGAGCAGTGTTTGTCCAGCTTTAAACGTCGGAGTCACTGTCAGCAAAGCAAAGAAGCGTGGCTGCAAGGGAGCTATTGGCATAGGACAATACAATTCAATAGTGGTTGGGTAAACACTGTGGGAAATTACCATGTCAAATTTCTACAAAATGTTAAGCCCTATCTATTAATGTCAGTTACGCCCTGTCACCCTGACTGACCAACTGACTTGACTCTTTCCCATCAAAGCAATTACTTCATTATCATTACCATATACCACATACAGTACCTTATTGCCAATTGAATGCTTTTGAATTCCAATGTTCTTAGATTCCCTATAACTATGAAACGTATATTTTATTTTACCATCAGGTTCCTTCTCCTTTTTCTCCCTTATCACACACACACACACACACACACACACACACACACACACACACACACACACACACACACACACACACACACACACACACACACACACACACACACACACACACACACACACACACGCACACACACGCACACACACGCACACACACACACACACAGAAAGAGAGAAAGACAAAAGACACAGAATGAAGGAGTGTCCAAATGTTTTATATTCAACCATGATTGGCAGATACAATTGCATGCACATGCATCGGAGTTCCTTTCGCTTAATTTGATGGCTCTCGAGGGGTCAAGTATTTCTTCAATCAAAAAGTCTGAACTATGACACAGAGAATGTCTTTATTCTCCTCCATGAAAACAATTATTTGAATTAAAAGCCAACAGCCTGTTCCCATCTGCACGCAGACTGTCAAACATCTTGGTGAAACTTCTACTGGCATAAGAAAATAATACGTGGTGTTGAATTTGTGTCAGTGCGACTCAGGAAAATAAGATATCACGTCTTGCTGTCTGCCTGATGTCAGCTTCTCAGATTCAAACCCAAATACCTCATCCCAAGCAGGCAGTAATGGAGGCTGCCAAAATCTGGGGTTCAGCCAAAGTTCATATGTCTACAACCACTAAACAGCTCTCTCTTTCTTATGGACGGATTCAGGCGGTGCTGAAGGACGTCTCTTTGTATGTTATTACGTTGGCCAAACCAAACTCATGGAGACAACCTTCGCAGCGCCCTCAGTAGTATGGGAAGACGGTTTGTTTGGTGTCTTGATCCAGTGCTGTCAACTTGAGTAGATTTATGTAGTACATTTAAGATGGACGCCATATGGGCCCAGCCCAACCTCAGTCTATAAGAAAAAAATCTGAAATGGCTAAATTGTGGTTTCTCTGTTCATAAGCCTTTGGACAACATAAGGTAAAAACCAATAGCTACAAATAGCCGAATGTAGTGTCATATTGCATGCTCTGTCCATCATTATATACTGTAACCTTTAACACAATGGCTTGCCTTCTTGACACGTCACCACAGAGTAAACCTACCACCATTGTAAAACAACAACCGTAGCATCTTATTAAAATGGACGACTGTACTAGCCATTAGCATTGCTAACAGACTCTTAAGGCCTATTCAGAGCCGACTGTATGAAGGTGGAATGGTAAATAGGTGTACCAGCATGTTCTGCCTGTTTCAAGCCACAACTAAGAGAGCACTTAACTCAAAACCCTATTGCACAACCCTTGAAACATGCTTTCAATTTTCCTAAATCGAACACGTCAATAAAAACAACAATGTCCACGTTGATACCATTACGGAAGAATGAAGAGAAAGCCTCTTTAATACAATATCTTCACCAAAGTTATTTCCAGGGAGTTTATTTTGTTTCAGTTCTCTGCTGTACATCTGCCATGTTTTGTGTCGGATCAAATAACCTGCCTTAGAAAGCTGGGTTCTGACATCTGCGTTGGGAACACACTAAATAGTCTACAGTACATCGCTCGTTTGTGCAGTCTTTACAGACTCAATTCCCCATCCTGGCTGTTTGCTATGACCAAGATTTTTGTTGGAAATGACTACAATGATCAATCTGATAACAAGAAAGTAAACAGTTTGAATAGCAGCAAGCGTTTTACAGAGCAATATCTATAGATGAGATCAAGGGTAAAATATATATTTTTTAATAAATCACTATAAAAATATATAGATAGCTTTTTCTTGTGAATTAAATAACCCGAAAGATATACCTACAAATTGAAACCTTGCAGAATGTAAACCATGGCCTGTGGTGTATCCCAGACTGATATAGCATTAGAGTCGTACCATGATTATGGACTAATGCTTCATCGCTTGGTATGAGGCATATCAGATGACACTTTTCCCCAGTCAAGTCCAATGAAATCATCTCTCATCACTAGTAAACAAGTACACCGTCTAGCAATGTCCAGCTTTCAGCATGTGCCTTAAACTATTTAGCAGCATGGGTCTGGACCGCGGTGAGACCTCTCTCTCTCTCTCCTCCTCTCTCTCTCTCTCTCTCTCGCTCTCTCTCTCTCTCTCTCTCTCTCTCTCTCTCTCTCTCTCTCTCTCAATTCAATTCAATTCAATTCAAGGGCTTTATTGGCATGGGAAACATGTGTTAACATTGCCAAAGCAAGTGAGGTAGACAACATACAAAGTGAATATATAAAGTGAAAAACAACAAAAAATTAACAGTAAACATTACACATACAGAAGTTTCAAAACAGTAAAGACATTACAAATGTCATATTATATATATATATACAATGTACAAATAGTTAAAGGACACAAGATAAAATGAATAAGCATAAATATGGGTTGTATTTACAATGGTGTTTGTTCTTCACTGGTTGCCCTTTTCTCGTGGCAACAGGTCACAAATATTGTGATAATATAATATAATATATAATATATATAATATATTATAATATATAATATAATATAAATATAATCTCTCTCTCCTCCTCCTCTCTCTCTCTCTCTCTCTCTCTCTCTCTCTCTCTCTCTCTCTCTCCTTCTCTCTCTCTTTGAATTCAATAGTGTTCTTCGCTCATGCTCTCGGCGCCATCATCAAACACGAACCTCTGCGCATTAGGTTACAAGTTGACTAACATTACGGCACAGGATCACAGATGTATGTATATATCTGAACCCTTAGGTTCCCAAAAACGATCACATATCCACTTCTGTGCTTGATGCATTAACTGTCCAGCTCAATGGAGAGGCGGCTGATGACTGAGCGCTGTCTTACGGCAGTTTTTTTTTAACTCACTTCACACAGTTTACAATGGCTCTGTTCTTCAGTCACCCCGTAATTTAAGAGAGGAGAATGTCATTTCCATAGGCTTCTATCTTTGAGTCTACCCTGGCCTGGCAATGAGAAAGATCTGGCATCTATAAAGATATTGTATACGATTACAGCTAAATCAGTCTTGTGGCTTTTTCCTGGGAAAACTTATGAAGTCCTGAAAGTCTCCCAGTTATGAGTGGGCTCAGCGGGTCAGGAACCCGAGGGCCTAGAAGAAACAAGGAGTGAAACATAATCCAAGCATCAGCGATCCTCTGAATAGTAATGTACTGACTAGAAGGAATGATAACATGATAACTCACGGAGGCTTCTTAAAGCCTACAAATGTACATGACCCGGGCTTTGTAAAGAAGTCATTTTCTCTGATATATATTTCTCTAATTCGTCTGGCACACATTTTTTCAATGGAGGGAAAAAAATGAAACTGTTCGGTACACTGTTGCACATATGGTTTAGAAGAATCTACACGGCGCTGTGCTCCGCCACATGGCTCTTTCTTTTATGCAATATAAGATGGAAGAAGGGAATGATTGAATCACTTCTCCATTTTGTGCAATGAAGAACTGTTGGTGTACGTGAAATCAATTTCGAGAATCGTGGGGATCCAATTGGCTGTGCGTGCAATCAATCACAAACTGACAGCAGATTTTCATTAGGCAACGGTACTCCTAGGGTCGGTGTAGAAAAGCCAGAAAAGTTTGCAAACACAGAACAAGAGGGCAGATGAATGGCATATATTTAGTCTAGCACCCAAGACCCTTTGGGGATTTCACATCACAGCCACGCACCCCGAACAGGGAGCCAAAAGCAACAATTAGATATCGCCTTGATCACTGTGTTGTTCATGTTTATTGATTTTAAGAGTCAGCTGTAGGTCAAAACCAATCCAACATGGTGGGATCCGATGGGATTTATTGAATCAGGGTTGAAGAGAGCTCAGTACTGCCAGATCTGACCACCTCTAAAGTGAAATGGAGGTTTACGGTGGACAAACTGTAAATGCAGATTTTGCTCTGGGGATTTGTAAGTGTGACATGGAGTCAATGGAGATGCAACAACATGTAAGAACTAAGAGATGTCCGAAGAATATGCTAGCCACCCTGCTAAAGCAGCACCAATTGGCCCAGTGATCTGATAAATTACAAGTTGAGAGGCTAACAATGCTTTCACCCAATCAGTTCATTCGGTTGTTGATTAACTTGGCTACTGAAGTTGAATCAATGAGCAATTTGTAACATTTAGCTACCACTGTAGCTAGCTTACTAGCTACTAGCTAGCTAACTGAAATCATACATTTGAATGATCAGCGGGGTGGTGGCACCGGGATCCTCATCTCTCCCAAGTGGTCATTCTCTCTTTCTCCCCTTACCCATCTGTCTATCGCCTCCTTTGAATTCCATGCTGTCACAGTTACCAGCCCTTTCAAGCTTAACATCCTTATCATTTATCGCCCTCCAGGTTCCCTCGGAGAGTTCATCAATGAGCTTGATGCCTTGATAAGCTCCTTTCCTGAGGACGGCTCACCTCTCACAGTTCTGGGCGACTTTAACCTCCCCACGCCTACCTTTGACTCATTCCTCTCTGCCTCCTTCTTTCCACTCCTCTCCTCTTTTGACCTCACCCTCTCACCTTCCCCCCCTACTCACAAGGCAGGAAATACGCTCGACCTCATCTTTACTAGATGCTGTTCTTCCACTAACCTCGTTGCAACTCCCCTCCAAGTCTCCGACCACTACCTTGTATCCTTTTCCCTCTCGCTCTCATCCAACACTTCCCACACTGCCCCTACTCGGATGGTATCGCGCCGTCCCAACCTTCGCTCTCTCTCCCCCGCTACTCTCTCCTCTTCCATCCTATCATCTCTTCCCTCTGCTCAAACCTTCTCCAACCTATCTCCTGATTCTGCCTCCTCAACCCTCCTCTCCTCCCTTTCTGCATCCTTTGACTCTCTATGTCCCCTATCCTCCAGGCCGGCTCGGTCCTCCCCTCCCGCTCCGTGGCTCGACGACTCATTGCGAGCTCACAGAACAGGGCTCCGGGCAGCCGAGCGGAAATGGAGGAAAACTCGCCTCCCCTGCGGACCTGACATCCTTTCACTCCCTCCTCTCTACATTTTCCTCTTCTCTCTCTGCTGCTAAAGCCACTTTCTACCACTCTAAATTCCAAGCATCTGCCTCTAACCCTAGGAAGCTCTTTGCAACCTTCTCCTCCCTCCTGAATCCTCCTCCCCCTCCCCCTCCTCCCTCTCTGCAGATGACTTCGTCAACCATTTTGAAAAGAAGGTCGACGACATCCGATCCTCGTTTGCTAAGTCAAACGACACCGCTGGTTCTGCTCACACTGCCCTACCCTGTGCTCTGACCTCTTTCTCCCCTCTCTCTCCAGATGAAATCTCGCGTCTTGTGACGGCCGGCCGTCCAACAACCTGCCCGCTTGACCCTATCCCCTCCTCTCTTCTCCAGACCATTTCCGGAGACCTTCTCCTTACCTCACCTCGCTCATCAACTCATCCCTGACCGCTGGCTACGTCCCTTCCGTCTTCAAGAGAGCGAGAGTTGCACCCCTTCTGAAAAACCTACACTCGATCCCTCCGATGTCAACAACTACAGACCAGTATCCCTTCTTTCTTTTTCTCTCCAAAACTCTTGAACGTGCCGTCCTTGGCCAGCTCTCCCGCTATCTCTCTCAGAATGACCTTCTTGATCCAAATCAGTCAGGTTTCAAGACTAGTCATTCAACTGAGACTGCTCTTCTCTGTATCACGGAGGCGCTCCGCACTGCTAAAGCTAACTCTCTCTCCTCTGCTCTCATCCTTCTAGACCTATCGGCTGCCTTCGATACTGTGAACCATCAGATCCTCCTCTCCACCCTCTCCGAGTTGGGCATCTCCGGCGCGGCCCACGCTTGATTGCGTCCTACCTGACAGGTCGCTCCTACCAGGTGGCGTGGCGAGAATCCGTCTCCACACCACGTGCTCTCACCACTGGTGTCCCCAGGGCTCTGTTCTAGGCCCTCTCCTATTCTCGCTATACACCAAGTCACTTGGCTCTGTCATAACCTCACATGGTCTCTCCTATCATTGCTATGCAGACGACACACAATTAATCTTCTCCTTTCCCCCTTCTGATGACCAGGTGGCGAATCGCATCTCTGCATGTCTGGCAGACATATCCGTGTGGATGACGGATCACCACCTCAAGCTGAACCTCGGCAAGACGGAACTGCTCTTCCGGTCTGGTGTTCAACCTTCCCAAGTTCTCTCACGTCACCCCGCTCCTCCGCTCCCTCCACTGGCTTCCAGTTGAAGCTCGCATCCGCTACAAGACCATGGTGCTTGCCTACGGAGCTGTGAGGGGAGCGGCACCTCAGTACCTCCAGGCTCTGATCAGGCCCCTACACCCAAAACAAGGGCACTGCGTTCATCCACCTCTGGCCTGCTCGCCTCCCTACTGAGGAAGTACAGTTCCCGCTCAGCCCAGTCAAAACTGTTCGCTGCTCTGGCCCCCAATGGTGGAACAAACTCCTCACGACGCCAGGACAGCGGAGTCAATCACCACCTTCCGGAGACACCTGAAACCCCACCTCTTTAAGGAATACCTAGGATAGGATAAAGTAATCCCTCTCACCCCCTCCCCTGAAAAGATTTAGATGCACTACTGTTCCACTGGAGGTCATAAGGTGAATGCACCAATTTGTAAGTCGCTCTGGATAAGAGCGTCTGCTAAATGA